>NC_058133.1:262091310-262167301 GCF_016433145.1 Gracilinanus agilis | reverse complement strand
GGGGACGCCACTTCCCACCCACCCCCCCGCGCCGTTCCTCCCCTTCCCCCACCCCGCCTCCTGCGTTTTCGTCACTTCCGGCATCCGGTGTCTTATGTCACCTCGCCCCTCCCTTCTCTCCAATCCTGGACCGCGCGGACGCCCCGCCCCTTTTCCTACCTAAGCGGGAAAGTACAATACCTGTGGGAAGTGACTTGTGTTAGAGCTGGGAACCTGGCTTCGAGTCAGGTCCCAGCGAGATAATTCCCAATTCCAGTGCTAGGTATTGCCAGATATTCGAGTACCGCAGTGAGCTTTCTCGACCTTCTAGTCCCGAGCACACCTGGGAGGCACTTTGGGGACCTCTCCACTACTGTCTCCGTGGCACTCAAAAGCCCCCTAAACGGGAAATCGGGTGCCCAGGTCCAAGAGGAACTTTGGTCGTGGACTCGACTACGTTTTCCAGTGCAGTATTGGAAGAACGTTGCTTATGAATCAGGGAATAAGAGGTTTAAATCTCAGCTCTGCTACTTATTACCCGCGCGACCTTGAGCAGGGCACTCACTTGGTCTTCAGTTTTCTTTTCTATAGTATAGTGCCTGGCACATAACGCTTAATAAGTGATTTTACAATAAATATCTATTGAAGTCGAGTCGGACCACATGGAATTCCAGGATATCTTTCAGCTCCAAAAACCTAACAAAAGTAGGTCCTAGTATTTAAAGCTGGGAGGTATGGTCTGGTCCAAATTCATTTTACCGAGGAGGAAACTAAGATTCCCTGAGGGGGTGTGATTTGACCAGGGAAAAAGTTAGTACACAGTAGCTTTAGGATTCAAACCCAACTAAGTTTTGTTTAATTCTATTTGAAATACTTAACAGTTCATGAAAGCTCAACTGGTACCTAGGTGTAAAGAATGCTAAACCACGAGATTAAGAAGAACAGATTAAATTTTACCTCAGTTGCTTACTAGTTATGAGTCTGTACAAGTCACTTATTATCTTTTTGCCTCAATTACTTTATCTGTAAAGTGGAGATGATAATAGCAACTACCTCCCAGGGTTGCTGTGGGAATAAACTGAGATAATACCTGGAAAGCACTTTGCAAACTATGAATGCCTATATAAATGTTATCTACTATCAGGAAAGAATTTTAGGCATTGCATGAGCTTTCCATCCTCCTTTGTGCAGAACTGAGTTTCACTGTCCCAGGAAATCTAGGACAGCATGTTAAATCACCCTATGTGTTCCTTCCATAGAAATTATCAAGTAGAAAGGAGATTCTTGGAGAGAATTCAATAGCCTTGAAACAGTCAAAAGATATGTGTTGGAGTTTTAGTTCTATCACTGACCAAATCTTATCTCTGGCAATATTAACAATTAGAACTCACATTTGTACCGCACTTTAAGATTTTCTTACAAAAGCCCTGTGAGGTAAGTAGTAACAAGTTTTATTGCACCTATTATATAATTGAGGAAACAGGTTCAGAGTAAGTGAACTGTCCAGAATCATACTATTGGTATAATAAGGACTCTGAACCAGGCAAGTCTCATGACTACATGTTTAGTTGTCTTGTGATCTTAGAGTAGAAAGAAGATCTGAGAAAACAATTTTTTAATTGGAGAAACCTCTGAATGGATTCTGGCTTAGTGATTTTATAAAATAAGTAAACAATAAAATATAAATTTAACTTTTATTTCCCAGTTCCCTTGATCTGATCTCACAAAGTATCACTGTCTGGTGCTTATTCTCTGAACATTCTCTTTGGAAACTAAAAAAAAAGAAAGCCAAAACCAGAAGCAGGAACCAAATAAGAGATAAATAAAAAGTAATGTTGTAGAAGAGATTTCTATTCAGATATAAGTTCACTGATATCTGTGGAAGCATAAAACTTTTTTTTAAGATTTCTAAAGATATTTACAAAGTAAATATATCTCCAGTCTAAAATTCCAGAGTACTCCTCCTAGACAGGTTAAGTCAAGAACAAATGGCCTTTTTAAAAGAAATGGATCAAGTGGGGGGCCAGCTAGGTGGGGTGCCATCCAGGTGGCTCATAGTATAGAGAGCCAGGCCTGGAGACAGGAGGTCCTGGGTTCAAATTTTACTTCAGATACTTCCTAGCTGTTTGACTCTTGGCAAATCACTTACTCCCAATTGCCTAGCCCTTACTACTCTTCTGGGTTAAGGGCACTAAACAAATTTGAGACCAAGGTATCTCTTGTCTTTTTCTTTAATTACATCTTATTTTATTTTCAAAGGAAGAACTGCCTTCTCTCTTCTGCCTCCCTTATCTTCCCTCTGTTATAAACATGTATAGTCAAGCAAAACAAATTCCTGAATTGGTCATCTCCATAAAAATGTCTCAATCTGCACTGTGAGTCCATCAATATTTTTATCAGGAATGGGGCAGTATATTTCATCATGAGACCTCTGAAATTATAGTCAGTCATTATGCTGATCAGACTTTCTAAGTCTTTCAAAATTGTTTGTCTTGACAGCATTGTTCTTATTGTATAAATTATTCTTCTGCTTTGGTTTATGCCTTCCCATATCTCTGTTATACTGTCACCTTCCATCATTTCTTACAGCACACTAGTATATCACATTCAGATCCCATAACTTGTTCAATCATTCCCTAATTGATGGCTACCCCCTTTCTTACTTTCCAATTCTTTGCCACCACTAAGAGCTGCCATAAAGATTTTTATATAGATGTCCTTTTCCTCTTTTATTTCTTTGAGGTAAAAACCCTAGAGTGGTATTTCTAGGTCAAAGGGTATGCATACTTCAGTAGCTGTTTAGGCATAGTTTCAAATTGCTTTCCAGAATGGCTGAATCAGTTCATAGTTCCACCAATAGTACCTTGTACCTATTTTCCAACCCTTGTTAAGATCCTAGCCTTCCCTACTCCCCAAAGTCATTGGCCTGTGATGTAGTCAAAAGAAGCACTTTCTTTTCCATTTAGAAATTGTCTTCTTCAGTAAGGATTATGATATTGGACACTGAGAAGAGATCCTCTTAGTCCTGGATGGAAATGGTCATGGGAAAAAATTGAGAGGTTCTTGATAAAGGTTGAGTGACTATTATTCTGAAAGTTAACCCAAAACTGTAACTTTGTGACATACTGTGACTTCCATTAGTCAAGATTGCTATAAATGTTACCTCAGCTTGTCTTGGTTTGGAGGGATATGTTTGAGGGCATGAGGTGGAGAGAAAAATCTCTGTCAGTCTGGACATTTCTCTTTTAAACTAGAAATGCTCAGAGTAATATTAAATTAATAAAAATTGCTTCTGACAGATTTGTGTCTAAAATTTTAAAATATTAAAACTTAATTTTTTGACACATCCTTTCTAAAGTTTTATGACTATTTATAGGCTTGTTTGTCCAATATAATAAGCATTTTGCAAAATAATGAATACAGCTTTCCTAATGGCAGTACTTTTGTTAGAAAATCAGTGTGGTGGTATAGATAAAATTGCTGGATTTGGACTAAGAAAGACCTGTGTTTAAATCCTCTTACACTTATTGAATCTGTGACTGAGAGCCACTCAAACTTTCTCAGTCTCAGTTTGCTCCCCTATAAAATAAGAGTAATGATGTGCCTATAGCATATTATTACAGTAATACATAAAGTAGAATTGTTGTGATGTTCATATGAGATAATATATGGAAAGTGCTTTGCATTTTTTGACTCTCTAGAGCTTTTTACCATGCCACAGTAAAGGAAATAAGCATTTATAGAACACCTACTATGTGCCAAGGATTTTACAAATATTTCATTTGATCCTCACAACAATCTGTTATTATTACCATTTTACAATTGAGGAAACTGAGGTTAAATGACTTGCTGAGGGTCACACAGCTAGTAAATATCAGCTTGAATTTTAATTCAAGTCTTCCTGATTCTAGGCCCAGTGTTCTATCCATTGTAAAACCTAGCTGTCAGAAGGCAGATAGCAGCTTATTTACCCTGAAGGTTCACTCTCTACCTTAAGGGCCTCTTCTGATTGATTGGTTCCTCCCAGAACTTTTATTTTTAAGGAAAGTGCTCAAGACAGCACATCTTCCTTCATTCCCTTCTAGGGTCCACTCCTAAATCTCCATATTTCTTCCACCCCCTTTATCTTCTCCTTTGCATCTCCCCAATTTTCAGCTTTCTTTTATGAGTTATCTTCCCCCATTAGAATATGAGATTCCTGAGGATTGAGATTCTTTCCTTTTGCTTCTATTTGTTTTCCTAGAACTTGGAACACAGTGCCTGGTATAGTAGCTTATCTAGTTGACTTTGCTTACTAAAGAATGGCTTATGATCTCAACTCATTTCCAATCCATTCTCCAAACAGCAACCAAAATAATCTTCCTAAAGAACAGAGAGAAGATAAGGAGGAAACAAACATTTATTAAGTGTCTGTTATGTACCTGGCACTATGCTAAACTTTAAAAATATTATATCATTTTGTCCTCACTACAGTTCTTCCAGGATGGTGCTTTTATTATCTTCATTTTATACATGAGGAAACTGAGGCAAACAGTTTAAGTGATTTACCGGGTTACATCCCTAGTAACTGTCCAAGGTTAAATTTGAACTTAGGTCCTCCTGACTTCAGATTCAATATTCTAGGTACTGCCTAAGTAGCTGCCTCTAAGGGCATATCAATCTCTACCTGAAATATCTTCACTGACCCCTCGTTAACCTTAGGACAAAATTCAAACTCCTCAGCTTGGCATTTTCAGTCTGGCCTTAGTCTACCTTTCCAGACTTATTTATATATTACTACTCTTCCTTAATAATATATTCTGGCCAAAATTGCCTGTTGGCTGATCTGTTCTCCAAATTTGGTATTTCATCTCCTGCTATTTTTTTGTACAGATTGCCTCCTACCCCCATGCATAGGCTCAACACAGGTTATTATTCAGTCATTTCAGTCATGTCGAACTCTTCATGTCCAAAAAAGTCAAAAATCAAAAAAGTGATCAGGTGCCAATCTGGTCCAAGACCACTTTACCTCTTTTTAGGGGAAACTAATTCATGTCACAGGAAGAAAAAGAAAAGGGATAGGCTTAACTCATGTTATGGGGAAATACTCGTAGGTATTACTACTGTCACAGATTTATGGGGGAGAATGTTTTAAAATTTCTCTTTTCTTTGCTATTTTAGTGAACATGTTTGCTAAATGTTTTCTGACCAGATATTATTGGGAAATACACTAGTGGGGGGCTTATGAACAATATAGTCTTAGAAGTGGGTTTATTCTTTGAACCTTGGAATAATAGCTGCCTTGTGGGGACTCAAACATTCAGTGCAAGTTGGGGGAGTAGCCAAAAGACTATGCTATATGTATAAATGTATTATCACTGAGTAGGATATAAGGTGTTTGAAGGCAAGGACAGCAATTTCTTTTACTTTGTTTTGCTCTTTGCCTTTGTATTCCTAGCAACAGCAGCAGGATACCTCAATAAATACGCTGTAAATGTTAACAAAATACTGTTGTTTTCATATATACATATATGAAATAGATATATAGATATAGATATATAGATACATCTGTGTGTGTACATGTATATACTTTCATAAGCTAAGCATAATTCAGTTTACTTAATATAAATATTAAACAAATTTTCTTAATTGTCTAAGTTTTTTGGCTATAGCTCTAATCAAATAAATAGTCTTTAAGAGTCTCAAAGCAATCTTTAGACACTAATTCAGCCAACTAAACAAAGTTTTCATTTTCTCCTGTCCCCTTTACAAGAAAGAATGTACAATCCAATATTTCCGTTGAAATATTGAACAAAAATACAAGAATGCCTTAATATCAATAGCTTACATAATGTGTCAGCAAGAAGCTAGTGTAAATAGTGTGGGGAATTAGTTGAAACTGAATATTTGGAATAGAGGATATGGAGATGCTTTCTTTTTTTAAACCAGAACTGTGCCTTTTCACAATCACTTTTGTTTGGTGTGTCCTTTTACCAAGATCTTTTTCAAGTCACTCTTCTCTTTCCTTTCCCCTCCTTAATATACCCTCCTTCTCTCTCTATACCCCTTCTGAATACTCTTCCCCTTCTCTTCGGCTCTGGTGTTTAAAAAAAAAAAAGCCCTTGCCCTCAAGGAGTTTACATTTAAGATGGGATGCATGAATTTTACCTATACATAGATAAGCAAATCAGTGAATATGTGGCGGGAGAAGCATTAACTGCTGGGTGGATACTAAAAGGTTTATTCTGAGACCAGTTTTCCAAATTTTAGAGATCCTAGAAAAAAAGAAATTATGATAATGATTAACTTTGTTTCAATAAAGAAGAGCTTAAAAAAACTTCTTTAAAAAAAAAAGTGTTGGGTAGAATAGCACCATTTTTTTTGTTTAAAAAAAAAAAAAACCACAATGAGGTGAGGGACATTTAGGTCACACAATAGATAAAGCAAAGTAGAGAGGACCTGGAATAGCCTCAGACACTTCCAAGCTGTATCACCTTTAGCAAGTCTTGATGAGCCTTTGCCCTTGTCAATCTTCTGTCTTAGAACTAAGATGAAAGGTAAAGGTTTAAAAAGAAAAAAGAAAAAATCACGAGATTTCTGCATAAGTTTTGAATATAAGGTTGTGAACTTTGAAGGAAGTCATGAATTCTGAAAAGTGAAGATAAGGAAGGAGGACAGACATTCCAGGAAAAAGATAAGTCTATCAAATGCAAGGAAGCAGGATGGGGCATGTTAAGTTCTAGGAATAGATAACTATTATAGTATATAATATAAATAATATAAATATATATTATAGTATAGTATATAAAATAGTAGTCCAGTTTGACTGGAAAAGGGCTGAAAAGTGAAATAAGGCTTAAAGGTAGATGGGACATATTGTGAAGGACCTGTATTTTTATAATGGCTGAGAAGTATATATTTAATCCAAGAAGGAATAGACACTAAAGGAATTTTTTGAGCAAGCAAATGACTTGTCATATGATCTTGGAAAGATTATTTTGGCAATTGCATCTATCTTGTCTGTAAACAGTTGCCTATGTGTTGTCTCTCCTATTAAATTGAGCTCCTCAAAATCACAAAGTGTCTTTTGCTTTTCTTTGTGGCTCCAGCACTTAGCACAGTCCTTGGCACACAGAAAATGCTTAATAAATGTTTACTGACTACCTGATCTACAGAGGGATGGATCAGATTGGAAAGAGACTTGAGGGAGAACAGTTATAATAGTCCAGGTGGGAGGTGATAAGAGTCTGAATTAGGTTGATGGTGTTGTCAGTACACAGAAAAGGATGAATGTCAGATATGTGGGAAAAAATGACACAGCCTCCCTGGCCATCCTTTCCAGTACTGGCTGCACCTTTACTCACTATCCATGGTTCATTGGTCTGAAGTTGTAGAGTTGGAATTCTCCTTTCCACTTCCAAATTCTTCCCCTATCTCTGCCATTCAGAAGCTTCTCTTTCTTTGAGGTCCATGCAACTTATAACTACCTATTGGCTTTTCACCTCTTCCTCCGCGTTCCCTTACAAAACCCTACTCTTCATTCACACCATGACCTCCAGTCCTTTGATTCCTCAATTTATTCTCAGCCAGCACTAGACACTTCTCCCCATCTTAACTCCTTGGTAAACCAATTCAACTACCCAGCCATCCTCTCTTGAATCACTAGCCCCCTTATCATATCACCAATTATGCCCAGTCTTAGATCATTCCCACCATTTGTTGTCTTTTGTCTTTCTCCTAAGCACATACTGCTGAATGAAGATGAGAAAACTATGCAGCCATTTCAGCCATTTCGGTTTTTTTAACATTCTGACCGGAACAATACTTTTTGTAGTTATTATTCTATTCAGCCATTTTAAGTCCAATTTTCTCTGACCCCATTTGGGGTTTTCTTGGAATACTGGTTTTCCTTTTCCAGCTCATTTTACAGATGAAGAAACTGAGGCAAACAGGGCGAAGTGTCTTGCTCAGGTTCATACAGTAAATGACTACGCACATATTTGAACTCAGGAAGAGGCGTCTACTCACTGCGCCACCTGGCTGCCACCTAGCTGTCTGTAATAGGCGCTTAATAAATATAGACTGAATTAAGACTTGCCAACTGATTGTGTTTAAACTCGAGAAATAATATGGAGTGGAAGACGATGAAAACTGTCTGCTAGGGTACCTGGAAGGATGGTGGCGTATTGACTAGACATAGGCAGGTCAGAGAGGGTTTGGGACGGAATTAGAATTTAAGCTCTTTGAAAGCAGTCAGTAGCCTGCCTTTCTTTCTATTTGTATCTCTGGCCGGCGCTTCACACCGTGTATGGGACAGGATAAGCATTTCCTAAATGCTTGTTGCAAGCAAAGATTAATTCTTTTTTTTAAAACATTTATTAATATTCATTTTTAACATGGTTACATGATACATGCTCCTCCTTTCCCCTTCGGCCCCGCACTCCCCCCACCCATGGGCAAAGATTAATTCTTACTTGAACTCGAAGTCCCGCTTTCCCCGCCCTCTTCCCCTGTTCCGCCCCGCCTACGGAGCTGATTGGCTCCTCCGACGCTCCGTATGGTGTTGTCATCGCGGTGCGACTGGAGGCACCCTATTATCCCCAGCTGGCTGGGCTCTGTGGGCTTGCTCCCCGACTAGTGAAAAGGGTTCACCCTCTCCTCTGGCCCCGTGGGGCTGCGATGAACGAGCCCAGTGAGTCGTCGTTGGAGAAGGCAGGAGAGGGCTCCGCGTCGGACAAGGTGCTCCTCTTTGCTGCTTCTGCCACTCCTAATCTGGTCCCGCGAGCTGCCCAGACGCCCGACGCAGCCCTAGAAGAGACCGGAGAGGAGGAGAACGGGGATTCCAAGGAGGCTGCGGCCGGAGACGCTGAGGTGAGCGAGGCGCTCGGCTGGCCTTGGGGAGGGCTAGAACCTCGAACCCCCCTTGACCCCGCCTCCAGGGCCTTCCAGGAACCAGAGATGCCACTGAGTGCCCCCTACCCCGCCCCCTTCTCGTCGGTGGATCCAGGGCTGCGGACCCAGTTGCAATAGAGGGAAAATCTCGTGTTGGAGCCAGGAGACCTGGGGTCCGTGAGTGGTTCCCACACCGGGTGACTGAACCCCGATGTCAGCGGGATGTTTGAGGAGAGCCTTGTTAATCCTTAGCAGCGGACTTAGGAGCAATGGGATGGAAAATAAACGGGGAAGTGGCTAATGGCTAATATGAGTAAGAATTAACATTTTCTTAATTGGCTTTATTCCTTACTAGAAATTCTAGTTTTTGCTGACTTGACTACACTTGCACTCTTTTTATTCTTCTAGGACATATGGCAGTTTCTCACACACTTTAAGAGCTCTAGACCTGAATTTGGGGTTCATATCATTGTGTACACGCACACAATATTAAAATAAATATTTTTAAAGATTGTATTCATATCATTGGCTCCTTATACTACTTTCATTTCCATATGTTACCCTCTCTTTTCTCCTCCTCTGAGAACCATAACTCTCCAACCAAGTGGCCCGTGAACGAAACACTTAACCTCTCTCTGGTCAGTTACTTCATCTGTTAAAAGGAGATAATACTTTCACCACCTATGTAAATCTTAAAAGCATATTTATATTACGTCTATGTGTATTTTGTGTGTGTATACACACATACTTTGTAAGTCTTAAAGCTTTTTTGTGTCTAAAAATTCAAATTAATTCAACAGGCATCTGTTCCTCAATCTATAGTTTGCCAGACTAGGCACTCAAGTCAAATACAGATTCAGAACTCAAAGACCTTAAAATCTATTGCAGGGAGAAGAAATAAAGGTTTATGGGAAAATAAATAAGGGATATATACACATCGATTTGGATTTATAGGAAAGAACTGAAAGGGGATGGTGTTTGAGAATGAAGCTTGGAGTTCCAGGAGGCAGAGGTGAGAAGGAAGAGGATTTGAGGTAGAGGGAAGCAAAGGAAAAGAGTAGGGAAATAGAATGTTGTGCATGGGGAAAAAAAGCAAATAGGTTAGTTAGTTGTTTGGGTTTTTTTAAACCAGTCTCAGAATCAATACTGTGTATTGGTTCTAAAGTAGAAGAGCCGTAAGGTTTTGGCCATGTGGGTGACTTGCCCAGGGTCACACAGCTAGGAAGTGTTTGGGGTCAAATTTGAACCCTGGACTTCCCATCTGTAGGCCTAGATCTCAATCAACTGAACCACCTAGCTGCCCCTAGTAGGTTAGTTTTGAGGTATAAAAAACATGAAAGGGGCGTAAAGTGAAGTCAGTTTGGAAATCTAGGCTGGAGGCAGATTAAGCCAGGTTCCTTAATAATCATGTCTCTGAGATCCCTTCTATGTTCACTTGAGCTAATACAGCTGCATTTCTTCTTTTTATTTAGTGAGAATCCCTTCTATAAAGCATATCCAGGACTGTGATATAAAGGGTCTAAATGTCATGACTTCATTTCATTATATAAATCTTTCCAAGTCTTTTCCCTCTTGCTTGTTCTTTCAATTTCATCCTTAAATGCTTTTGGAATAATTTTGCTTATAATTTGCTTGTAAAACAAGATTTACCTCTCTTCTTTCATGTTTCATGAGGGGATTGGGCTCATAATCTTCCAACACCCTTCAACATTAGATTTTACACATGAATTTATATCCTAAAATGCTATTGCAGTTTAATCAGGAACCATTTTCTAAGCACTTACTAAGGGCCAGGCACTCTGCTAAGCTGGATAAAACAAATTAAGTAAAGATAAAAAGCCTATAAAAATCCTCTAGAAGCTTACATTCTAATGGGGAAAGCAACATATAAAAGGAAACAAAAGGTAGGGGGAAGGTCATGGTAAAGACCAGAGTTCAACTTGGCGAGAAATGAGATATGGTTGTTCTGGACATTCTTAAATGGAAATTTTGGGGGGAACCATCCAACAGAGGGAAGGCCATGGAGATGGAAGATACTTCCAATGAATTCCAGTGCCCTTGGAATGTGGCTATAGAACTTATGATTTATATGTGTTAAATTTCTATGTAAATATATAAAGTTGTAGGATTTAAATTAATGGTTTGACTAAATATATAAGAATTCTATGATAATACTGTGGTCACCAATTTAAAAATATTATAGCTCAAGTCAAATTGACTCAAATTTCTTTTATTTACAAAGAGATGGAAAGACTGAAAGTAGAGAAATGTAAAAGAGGGTAGAGTATCTAAATGTTGTTCCTGTCCCTGCTCAACCCAGGCAGGGATGGTTAGCCCCTCAACTGGAGGACTCAGTGGTAAATTAAACAAGGGTTTAACCCACACAGCCTCCTCCAAGAAGGGGAGACTTCTCCAGAACTAATCTCTCCAGAAGCCAGGAAAGGAGGGTCATCTTCTCACCCATGCCAAAGCACCAAAGGAGCAATCTTACCAGAAGCAGTCCAAGAGCCAGAGTCCCAGGTTGAAGTCCCAAGTCGTAGCTCCAAGCTGCAGTCCCTGTCCAAGATCCTCCAAGCCAAAAATTCAGGTCAAAGACCCCCTTGGACAGGAAGTTCAGGATTTTTATAGTCCTTTTTCCACATCACTTCTTGTCCCTTCCTCCACTTTACGGGAGCCAGTTGCAGTCTTTAAATTTGCTTAGCACTACCCAGGAGGTGGTCAGTTGCTTCTAGAGTTGACACCTACTTTTAGCAAGTGGTTTGTGAACCTCTCCTACTTAGTGTTAAGTAGGAGTGTTTTCAGTTTTTGTTGATTAATTTAAAAATAGGCAAGGGGAGAGTTAATCCTATCTTCACAAAATTATTGTAATTGGTATCTATGTCCTTCTATATTCCACTTTTGGCATTAGTAATTGTTTATGTCAGAGCAAGGTTATTTTAATGACAGGGCACCATATCTTTTTCTCCTTTCTATTCTTCCAGCTTTATTCTAATTCTTACCCTGGTTTCAAAAAGTATATGGTCTGACTATAGAGACTGGAATGGTTCCATCACTAATGAGTTGTCATCTCTTAAAATATGTAATTAAAAAAAAATATCCTTACCTTCTTGAAATCAATTTGTTCCAAGACAGAAGAGCAATTAGGCAATTAGGGTTAAGTGACTTGCCCAGGGTCACACAGCTAAGAAGTGTCTGAGGACAGATTTGAACCCAAGACTTCCTTTCTAGGCATGGCTCTCAATCCATCTATCTGCCCCATGATACATTTTTAAAATCTTAAGAGTGTCTACTCTCTCTAGTACCTACCCAAAGTATTCACACGGCAGGTATGTATGAGGCTTCTGTGTTGTCTAAATCTTTGATCACTCTCTTTTATTTCCAATTCCAGTATTTTTATTTTTTTTAATCAGTATTGATGTTTTTATGTCAGTCATTTCCATGTGTATGTATGCATGTGTATGTATGTGTTTTCTTAAACCCTTACCTTCCATCTTGGAGTCAGTATTAAGTAAGTATTGGTTGCAAGGCAGAAGAATGGTAAGAACTAAGCAATTGGGGTTGTAACTTTCCCAAGTTACAATAGCTAAGATGTGTCTGAGACCAGTTTGGAATCAGGTCCTCTCAACTCCAGGCTTGGTGCTCTATCCACTGAGCTACCTAACTGCCCCACTTCCAAGTATATTCTTACTCTTTCTTCTTTCTTGAGAGCCATCCTTTGTAAAAAATAACAACAGAGAGAAAAAAGCTTTTCCACAAAACTAGCCCATATGTTGCCCGAGTCTGACTGTGACGTAGAGTTCCACACCATACTTAATGTCTCTGCCAAGAAGGGCGAAAGGTACATTTTTTCATCTTTTCTTCTGGGGCCTACCCTGGGCATCATAATGACTTCTGTTGAATTTCATGTATTTTTTCCATTTCCATTTCCATATATGAGTGCCTCACCTCTGTGTTTTAGTTAACGTAATGCAGCAAAACGTATGCTTATTTAATTTGGACATCTGATGCGAAGAACTTTATAGAATTTTTCCACTTCCTCATCTTCTGCACTGAATGTTGGTGCCTAAGCAGCAATTACTTTCAGGAAAACTGTTGAGTTGTCCTTCCACTTTGCTGCAACTTCCTACTGTTTTCTGGCCCTGTTTATCAGAATGTCAAGTTTCATACAGTTCAGTTCCTTTATTTCTATGGCCATTTGTTGGTCATTGGGCAAGGAGCTCATATTTAGACACAATCAACTAAATCAAAGTTATAAACAGCCTAAAAAACGATAACTCTTTAACATGCTCTGCTACCTTTTTTGTCACTCTGACAATAGCCTTGCAGAGGGAAAAAGAGGGCCAATCAGGACTAAGGATCGTTTCGGTTTTTTGTGTTTTCATAGGCGGATATGAAAAAAGAACTGATCATCAACAGCCAGCCTACAATGTTAATGAGCTTCTCTGTACTTCACTAGTCTGGTCCTCAGAAAGCAAAGTCTTTGGCTATCACTGTACGTACTTAAAGTGTTTGAACATCACCAGCATAGCTTTTAAGAATCCTTCAGGTCACCTCTCTACTAGACTCAGTGTCTACCATATATAGAGGACCTTGAAAGGCACTGCAATTTATACAAAAATAATTCAAAATCACTGCACTCAAGAACATTATATCCTACAGTCTACTTGGGAGGTGGGGATAAGTAGAGAGAAACGTGATACAAATACACAAATATTAAGACAAAGTTGTTATAGGCTTCAGAAAAGGTTGTGGTTACAACCTATTAGTGATCTCAAAAAAGGCTTCCTGAAGGACATGGTTTGTTTTTTTTTTTTTAAACCCTTGCACTTCGGTGCATTGTCTCATAGGTGGAAGATTGGTAAGGGTGGGCAATGGGGGTCAAGTGACTTGCCCAGGGTCACACAGCTGGGAAGTGGCTGAGGCCGGGTTTGAACCTAGGACCTCCTGTCTCTAGGCCTGACTCTCACTCCACTGAGCTACCCAGCTGCCCAAGGACATGGTTTTTGAGGCAAACTAGAAAAGACCTAGAAAAATAGTTAGAATTTTGAAAGGCAGGATCAAGGTGTAAACATTTCAGAAAAGGGAAAGTTAAGATAAAATGGTAGCAAAGCTAAGGGTGGTAAGGATAGTCCAAGTTGGTAGAAGCTTGGGTTATATATAACAGGCTCAGTAGGAAAGCTACAAAGGTGAGTTAGAATCTAGGGCATGCGGGCAGCTGGGTGGTTCAGTGAATTGAGAACCAGGCCTAGAGACAGGAGGTCCTAGGTTCAAATCTGGCCTCAGACACTGTGTGACCCAATTGCCTAGCTCTTACCACTTTTCTGCCTTAGAACCAATACACAGTACTGAATCCAAGACAGAAGGTAAGGGGAAAGAGAGAGAGACACACACACACAAACTAGGGCATGAAGTGTTTCAGTGACAGACTGAAGAGTTGGCTGAAACATGATACTGCTGGCACATATTGAGATTCTACTACATTAAAACTCATAGGTTTATTCTTCTTCAAACTATTCTCTTAAATATTCTTCACTTAAGCCTGTACTTGTGAAGTTGATTTTCTTAACCCAAGTGTACAACTTGACATTTGTCATTCTGAATTTTATCATATTAAGTTCAGCCCAGCCAGTCAAGATTTTTGAATCCTGATATTGGCGTTGTGTTAGCTTTCCCTCCCAGTTTAGGGTCATAGGCAAATCTGATGAACTTTCTATTGGTGCCTTCAACATTTTTATCAAAAGCTTATGAGGGACAGCTAGGTGAGAACCAGGCCTAGAGATGGGAGGTCATGGGTTCAAATGTGGCCTGTTTCCTAGCTGAGAGACCTTTGGCAAGTCATTTAACCCCCATTGCCTAGTCCCTACCATTCTTCTGCCTTGGAACCAATACAAAGTATTAGTTCTAAGACTGAAAAGTAAGGATTTTTAAAAAAGTTTTAAAGCTTATATAAATAGTACAGAGTTAATAAGCACAGAACCCTGAGGATCTGTAAGATCTGGAGACCTGCCGCCAAGCTGATATTGAATCATTAAAAACTACTCTTTGAGTCTAACTATTCAAATGGTGCCACATCTCTCCTTTTCCATGAGAATAAGATAATTTTTCAGATGCTTTCCTGAAATCTAAGTAACACTGTATAGCTTCCCTTATCAGTGACCTCTCTCTTTCCAAGGTTTTAATCCTAGGTTTAGGATTAGGATTTACAGGCTTACCCCTGCAGCACCCTGACATTGTATTAAATATTTAAAATCAAACCCTCATGTAATCTTCTTCACCAATAATTGTAACTAAGGAACACATTTACCCCTATGGTATTCATCCAACTCCATTTTTTGAGATACTATGTCTCAGAAACTTTAGCAAGGGAGTTGGTAGATTGGGGAAGAGGAGACAAATTTGATTTTGAATAATTTTTTGAGTAATTTCAACCAGAAGTATTAGGTAGGCAATTGGGGATATAGTATTAGAAATTAAATATAGATTTTCTAAAAACAATCACTTCTGAATCACAAGCAGGAATATGGCCTCTTCAGGATTGGTTTCCCTACTTGTTTATCTCCATCTTTGATTTATAAACCCTTACCTTCTTAGTATCAATTCTAAGACAAAACTGCTAGCTTTATAAGAAAGAGTTAGGCAAGTAGGGTCAAATGACTTGCCCAGGATCACATAGCTAGGAAGTGTCAGACCAGGTTTGAATCCAAGTCCTCCTGACTCTAGAGGCCTGATGCTCTACCCACTGTGCCACCTAGCTGCCTGTATCCTCACCTACTTTTGAGGTCAGTTTAAAGTTGAAGGGAACATTAATAAATGTTTAAAAAAAAAAAAAAGTTGAAGGGAACATAAAGGAGTGATCTCTTTAAGGGTTTTCAAACATACAGTCTTCTAGTATTGCCCGAGGCCTGAGAGGTTAAATGACTTGTGACCTGAGGTCACATACCTGTTTGCCAGAGGCAGGACCTATCCCAGGTCTTTTTGACTGCAAAGTTGTTTCTTTTCACTGCTTGGATCACACCTGTTTTTTCAGGAAATGGAAGTATGACAAAGGTAGGGCAAATTCAATATTAAAAGCCAGATGTTACTGGTGAATTCATACTGAGGTGCCAAGGATAATAACTAATCTAGATGTGCCTTTACTTTCATACAACATGGAACTGGTATATGCCTGGAGTTGTAGGACTCTTCCTCAGATTGGTGCTGGAATATCTACACGTTTTGGGCAGGATTAGTCCTGAAACTATGATATCCCATTACTATTTCCCAGGACCAGAAATAGACATCTGAGACCTGGTGTGGCAGTGGGACCAAGAAAGTACATAGATCCATCTTTATCCAACAAGTTGGTAGGTTTATATATCATGATAGATAGTTTCAAAACATAAGCCTGATTGTTCTTTCAAAGCCTTGGACCATGCTATAAAGGTAAAATATTTGCTGCTAAAAAATAATGGTTTGCTGAGGATAGAATGGAATGAAGGCTGAAATGTGACAATGTGTGGTTTTTAATTATCATTCTATTATTCCCACTAATAATTGAGGAAAAATAATTATTTTATTGTTCAGATATAATTTAATTTTTTCATATATTAGACATCTCCCCTACGAAACCACTAGTTCCTTGAGGGAAGTAACTTATCCAACGGAAATGCTCAGTAAAAGGTTTATTTTTATTTATTTATTTTTTTAATGATGCTGTCAAATCCAGTCAGCCTAGAAAGCCTAGCCAATTGAATGAGCTGGTTTCTTTCATTTATCCTATTAGCTCAAGAGCCAGGAAGCATCAGATTTAACAGGAACTGGAAGGGAGGACTCATCATTACTTCCTCCTACAGCCAAGAAGATGAAGATAGAAACTAAAGAAAGGAAAGAGAAAAAGCACAAAGTAGATGAAGATGAAATTCAGAAGATGCAGTGAGTTACTTTCCCACTTCATCTTCCCTGAAAGCTCAGATTTGTCCACCAAGAAAGTTTAATAACCTTTTATCTTGGTTTAAGTGCAATCTATAAAATTAAACTTTTACCATAAATCTAAAGCATTACAAGATTAAAATGCTAGAGGCAAAGTCTGTTTCTCTTTCTAGACTTTGTCTGTTTCTAGAAACAGATGTCCTTTGGAAGGTATGTAGAGTCGTGCTGTTAAGTCAAGGACACATCTGTGCCCAGTGTAATGGCCAGGCTAACACCCCTTTTCCTACTACACTGCTTCTTCTCTTAAAGAGAGAAGTCCGGTTCACTCAGATTTGTTACAGTTTAACTGAGAACAAGAGCTGTGTTTTTTATATATCTCCTACCTCATAGTATATTTCCATGTACCTTAAGGGAACTGATATATTTCCTTTATCCTTTTTCACAGAATCCTGGTTTCTTCCTTTTCTGAAGAACAGCTAAACCGTTATGAAATGTATCGTCGATCAGCATTCCCTAAAGCTGCTGTTAAACGGGTAAGGGTGGACTACCCAGTTTCACTACCATCACCATTTGGTTGAAGCCAGATTTAGAAGTTAGCATTGTGAAGCAGAGGAGATGAAAACCTGGATAACTCGGGTGGGGAAAAAAAGATGCTTTACCTCAGTTACCTGGATAACAGCAGTTTTGTTTCTGGTGATTATATTTCAGGATTTCAAGTGATCAAAAGAGATAGTTGTTAATTGAGTTGGGTCCGTTTTAATACCATCATTGAAAGTGCTTTGTAGATCTAACCGAGTTATTCTAATCACCAGACTGTCCTTTGAGTTTGCTAAGATCCAAAGACCCTTTGATCATACAACATCATCTTAATCTTAAAAATACTTTGTTTTTCAAGCTGATTCAGTCTATCACTGGCACCTCAGTATCTCAGAATGTCGTCATTGCTATGTCAGGCATTTCTAAGGTGTTTGTTGGGGAAGTAGTAGAAGAAGGTGAGTAAAGTCTGCATTATATTAGGTGTTATTATAAACAATGGTTGAATGCCTTTATTATGTTCAAGAAAAATATTAAGAGGATCATATGTGTTCATGCTTTTTATTAAGATATTAAATATAACTAACTCCCTGAGCAGTTTAGGCTCCTCTGCTTGCACTGTGTTAAGGCAAATGAGAAGCATGGCCTCCATGCCTTCTAAATCTCTCCAGATCCCAATCTTAAGTGGCTAAAAGGAAAGCCCTGGTTCCTCCTCCTTAGCCCAGAGAAGCAAAGCCAGTGCTTTGATTGATCTGCAAGGAGTCACATCTATTACCACTGCTATGGTGAAGTGGAAGGAATAGCCAGTGTTGTTTCCCCTCCATCCCACGATACACATGGGAAGCCCCTAACAGTGGTCTGAACCTTCATCAGCTCTAAAGTCTCTAGCAAGTGATTTTATATTTGTAATTTGAACCCACCTTTTAAAAGGAGTTAATGCTTTAAGTAGTCATTTAGGATTTACTTCCCACTGCTGGGTAAGATGCAACTTTCTGCTATGAAAACAAGAAGCATTTCTTCCCTGTTTCCATAACTAGCTCAGGAAGTGAAGAAAAAGTTAGAGAGCTCAAAAGAAAGCAGATTGTAAGTTAATATGTAATAATGAAATGCTTTTCTCTTGGATTTTTTTCTAGCTTTGGATGTGTGTGAGAAATGGGGAGAGCTGCCACCACTACAGCCTAAACATATGCGGGAGGCTGTTCGAAGGCTGAAGTCAAGGGGACAGATTCCTAACTCAAAGCACAAAAATGTCATCTTTCACTAGGTCTAGGGTGCTTCCTAAGTTATACTACTGAAAACGGAAGGAATGACTTCCATTTTTCCTTCCACGGAGGCCTTATACACTATTGCTCAGTCATCCCAGTCCTCTAAGGACACAGTGATTGGACAACCGCCCCCATATCTTCAAGTTCAGAGTTACCTGGTAGAGAAGCGCAGCCACTTTCAGATTTGTCCCCTACCCCTACCATTTAATTCAGGTTGTGATTGATGGTAACTTTTACTTGGCTAACTGAAAAGGGGAAGTGTGTTTCGATATAGACCCCTTGTACAAAGCATACAAGAGTGCTATTTTCAAATGGGTAAAACTTCTAAGGATCAATTTCTTGATTAATTTCAAGAGTACCTTATTTTGCAAGTTTCACATTGGAACCCCAAACTGTTACCATCAGGGTTTCACATCTGATTTGAAGTTGGTAACAGACCAGAAATTTCTAACTTGTAAAAAATCTGATAGTTCAGTTTACAATGTTAGCAAATGGGGGAATGACAGAATAGTTTTATTCCCTTGCAAAAAAACTAAACATGATCATGTGATTTTTTGGTGTATGATCATTAAACTGTTTTTTACCTTACCACGTATGTACTTTGATTTGTGTGTTCAAAACTTGAAATTATCAGTCAGTAGATTTATTTGGGTCGAATGGAAAAAAAGGTTTCCAGTTTCACCTATCATAGCTTGCTGTCCAGAATATAGATGGTTTTTCCTTATCCTTCTCAATGTAAACACTAAAAACTACTTTACCTAACATTATTACAAATCTGTTTCATCTCACAAAGAAAGGGTTCATAAGTGGATTTGAAGCAGGATTAAAAGCCAGCTTTCAGTTCCTCTAAGACAGAAAGACAAACAGACAAATCTGTAGCCAATGCTGTTCAGTAAGTTTAATTTACCATTTTCCGGGTGGTTCACAGAACCAGTACACGCATGGAAATATTAGATATTGCAATATTAAAATTCCTAATACTGACTAGGATTTCTGGTTCAGCAGATACATCCACACTTTTTCCTCCAACAGAGGAGAGTGAAGTGACTTTTTATGGACAGTGATCAGCAGTAATAAGGCCAATTCAAAACTTTGAGAATTCCCAGAAGTTGTTTCCTTTCTGTTGTGTATCATTGGGGAAAAGGGAAAGGAAGGCATTTTTTTTCATTACAATTCAAGCAGAATGGTTCTTAATTTTTCTTATGAAGGTAGAAGCTCTACCTAGCAAATATGAGGAAAAGGAATTATTAGAAGAGATCTATCTGCTAGCCTGATTTTAAATATCTACTACTAAAACACAGGATTTTCCAAACCAAGGTTCCTTGACCTACACATAAGATGCTTTAGTGGCTTCCACAAGGAAAAGACACAAGACTCCATTTAAGTCTTGATCAAAATTCAATAAATTAAACCAAATCAACTTTTACTATGAATGTATCAGCAGGAACCTCTGTTCTAGCTATACTGAGCATTTCACAGGGCTGAAGGGTCACAATTGACCACTGCTTTCAGTGGTGCCTGGTAAGGCTCAAAGTTAGGGCTGCAGTGACTTCTAAGTAATCTGGAAAGAACACATTTATACATCTGCCATTTAGCAAAAAAGTGTCACAGTGAAGAGACTTACGGAAGAGTTTGGCTCCTGAGCTTCCAAAATCAAAGGACTTATCCTATGCCTTTTCAAAATCTAAAGGTCTTACCAGAGCTTTGACTAATGCCAGCATATTAGTTGCTTCCCAATATCCACATGGTGGAAGATGGGAAAATTATTCAGTAAATAACAGTGGCTACCACCCAAACCTGATTAATGAGATCTGTCCTAGATGACTAAATAAGAGTGCAAAAGAGGTAACTAGATGCCATGTTTAAGTTTCCTGAAAGTATGGTGTGAATACTCAGGCAGGCCTCTCAGCCAACAGTAACAAGTAACTGAAAAGTGACCAAGGCTTCTGTCTTTAAGGTTGTGATAAATGCGGGTAGCATGGCACAGCTTTTACATTTCTTTATAAATGAAATGAATGTCTGCATCATTTATCATTTTAAGTTGCCTTCTTTCCACTTCACAATATACTCAGCCCTAATTTTATTCAGTTTAAATAGATTACCTAGAAGCACCTAAATAGGAGTGTCTAGCACCTGCATTCAAATTCCATACGTAAGGACCCCTCTACAGAGCTATGAAAAAGCAAGGCATATAGTGAGATCCATGACCTGTGAATCCAGGAAAAGTTACTCATATCATGCAAAGGATATACTCCTCCATTTGCCATAGGTCAGAATAACAACCCCAGCAAAGGGATGTTACATAAGTATTCTGGTATCCAATTCGACCTCTCAGGCCACAGAAGGAGCAGTAACGACAGCATTTACAGTGTCTCACTGGCTCTGGAAAGGATCCCACGTGTTATTCTCTATGCACTAGGGTACGTCGCATGTGCAGCAATGTAAACAAGAAGTCTGCATGACAAATTCAGATGATACAACTTTTAAGTACTTCATATTCAAAATAGTCATGAGTATAGAATGTCAAGACATGTAGAAGGACAGCAGAGCTGCAATTTAGACAAAGAGCTGCTGAGGATTGTCTGCATTTGTCTCATTCACAGGTTCTTCACCATTTCATGTATAGGATGTCATGATGTCAAGTTGCTCAAAGACAGAGGCCATGTCCAAGGAACCAGAGAAGTGGGCAGAGAGACAATACAACTCTCCCTGCCACTTTTAGCAGCACACCCAGCAGGAGACTACTGATTTTTTCACATTTTTTTCATTAAGAAAAAAAAATCTTCTTTTCCTCCCTTAATACAGGGCAGTAGAGAAGCCATGGAAGACAGTGATTATTAGAGTACCATCCTAGTAAAGCTAGGGGGAAGATGACCCGTAATACCTTCCCATAAGGGAAAGTTTCAAGACACAATGGCAGAAGCTACCTGGTAGAGGGAAGCCAAAAAGCTCGAGGTCTTTGCCACATTGCCCAGTCTTTTACAATTGTTTACAAGATTTCAACAGACCCTGGGAGTTGGCAGGATAGTTATTAAGGTGATAGACTTAATCATGGTTTGGCACTTTTATTTCCAATTGTGGCCCACTATATACCAGCTAAATTTTGCCAGATGACATGTATTGTAGACTTTTTCCTATGTGGGAAAGGAAGAAAAACAATTAGCTATGAGATGTGTAATCCATCTAATTAACTGAACATGAGGTTTAATAACCTCATTTCCATGTTTGTGGTCCTTTTTTTCAATTCCCTTAAAAACAGAAGAAATGCTCACTTGGTCAGACCATCCCACTTAGGTTATTTCAAAATGCTTCCAAAGGATAGTTTTGGGGAGAACATGGTTGCCCATTGTTATGTGTATCCCCAAAGTTCTAACTTCCCCATATAAGTGATTATGAAGCTATCCTACTTGAATTTATCTTAAGACTTCTCTTAACCAACCTACTTGTAATCTCTTCCTGTACCAGGCAAGATATACCAAATTCCATGGTAATACTAGAAAAATTTGCTTGTGGAACCTTGCCAGATTTTTGAAAAGTCTATTTTATCTACTCGAAGAACAAGTAATGCAGTTTATTATTTAAAGAAAAGACTATTAACCTTACCCCAGTGAGTTATGGATATAAAACTGTTAAATGATTCTGTCTAGTACAGATTTCACCAGCTTGACAGGTTAGGGTTAACAAATTGATGTACTTTCTGTGTCAGGACATCATGGAGGCTGCCTGCTTAGAAGAAAGGCTAGTTCTTCTGTGGGAAAAGAGGCAATACATGGGCAAAAGGGTTCTTTTCCCTCAGAAAAAAAGCCACTATTACAAAGGGAAGCAAGGTTTACCCATGTTGGCTATTTATACTGAAGATAAAAAAATACTATTAGCTTCCTTAAGTACTAAGAGAACAGTTGCTGAATCATAGTCTCATCTATAAGGAGAGTCAATAAGTAGAGTGTGAGAAGGGAAGAACAAATGAGGGCTGGGGCTGGAATTGTAAAGAAAATCTACGATCCTCAGAAAACCAAGAATGCCACTTATCTGGATCCCGCCTCTACCAACCCCATCTCACACCTCCAACCCAACTCTGGGCTTAACTGTTTTTGTGTACTGCTCTAGAAGGAAGAGACAAGCCACCCTTGTTCACTACTACAACTATTATACACTACCCAAAGGATATGAGTTTGGTTCTTTCTTATATCTAACAAGCCTTCCTGAAAAATCTGATAACAGTATATGCAAAAATGAATTATGCTCAGATCCTTTTCCAAGAACGGTGGGGTGTGGTCCCCTTCTCCCACCATGCCTAAAGTGTTACATCTGGACTCTCTGGGCTCCATCCATCCCTCTACACCAATTACCATGCTATCATACTTCCTGCAGAGCTGCAATCTCCTCAGCTAGGGCTCAAGGCCAGGTTGGTTCAGTTTTGCTACAGGAAGCTCTGGGACATGTAATCTTTGGTGGTTCTTTCTAAGGATGCTGGAAGGGACAAGGTCTTCTCCCTTTCATTAAGTCATGCGGAGGAAGCAAGTATTTTTGCAGACACCAGAAAGTGAAATGGCCTTACACATCAAGAGACTCCAGCCCATTGGGCAAGTGGAGTTTTAGACAGGTTGTGAATGGCACTTGAACAGTGAAAACCACACACAAAGCTTCCCACACCCCTGGGCCTAGGTGTAGCTGCCCTGTCTTTGGCTAGAACAGCTGGCAGGAAAGAAGCATGCCCCAAAGGGGCAGATTCAGAAATTCCTGCTCTCACTCCAGGGTATTCAAACAAACATATTCAACATCAGATGGAGCTTTCTTCCCTCTGTGATGTGGCTGCTGGTGTTCTCTCCCCTGGGCAGAGGCAGCTGGTGTTAGTGCTATCAGAGCTGGAATAGAGGATTGTACTTATGGATTTCTTGTAAAAGCATCTCTTTGTCTTTGTTGGCACAGGCTAATGCTTGCTTCATGGCTAGAAGTTCCTTCTGTAGGATGGGCAGCTCCTTCACCTGAGTAATAAGAAATCAAATTTTGTGATATAATAGAAAGAGGATTGGCTTTGTATTTGCTGGGTTCAGATTTGAATCCTAACTCTTCTACTTACAATGGCCAAGTCATTTAACCTCTTTGGGCCTCAGTTTCCTTATTAGTAAAAGAAGGATATGAACTAGATCTTACTGAAGCCTTTTACAACTTTAAATTTATAACTACATATATGTTTATATATATATATATATTTACCCTTACTTTCTGTCCTAGTAACAACTTAAAGACAGAAGGGCAAGGGCTAGGCAAACAGGTTTACGTGACTTGACCAAGGTCACATAGCTAGGAAGTGTCTAAAGCCAGATTTGAACCCAAGTCTTAGTGACTTGCACTCTATCCACTGTACCACCAAGCAGCTCCAAATCTCTGACCTTATAAAAAAATGATACTACTATCCTGATCCTCTTCAAGGCCAAGCAACATTACTATACTGCATCCCAGGGAAAAAACAGAGATCAGAAATATTTCACTAGAATTTGTATACTGAGACCTAAACTCCTCTAAGAGTTTACATCAGCCACTCTGGGACAAGTATATGTGATCAGCAACCACTCCTTTGAATGAATGTGACTGTGAGCTACTTAACCCTATTTGGAGCTGCTGCTACCAGGTGAGAGGAATCCAGACCATCCAGGTGCTACAAAGCAACACTTCTCAGCCCTCAGTGGGCTTCAGTGCCTAGACTGGATGGGTTTGTGAGGGGTATCTCCTGCTCAACTAGGTCTTTACCTGCTGTCCAAAGAGCATTCCTGCAGGCAACACAACCACCTGTTCCTCTGACTGTTGCTTTTTCTCATGCCAAGTTCCTTCTGATGATGGCTTATCCTTGGCAGCAGCTAGATAAAAAAGCAATGGCACAGTGTCAAGCTTGAGGAATTCTTACAAGGAAAAAGGAGGGGAGAGTGCTCAGGAAGGAAGCAGGATCTACCTACCTACTATGTGGAAGACACCATCATCATCTCGCTTCACCACAATATGCTCCAAGGCCAGAGACACAGGGATAGGTCCTGGGGATGTGGGGTAGACTGGGGGGCTATCATCCTATAGAAGAGGAGAAATAACTTTCTGATACCTCCATCCAGGCCTTGGATTAGAAAATACTACCCTGATCTTCTAGAGCAGGGGTCGGCAATGTATGGCTCTCGAGCCATATCTGGTTCTTTTGAGGGCCAGATATGGCTCTTTCTGCAGGAGCCATAAAGTCAATTTTTTTTCAGGCACTGTTACAGGAGCGCACACTGTGAGCACTGTATGGCTCTCACAAAATTACATTTTAAAAAATGTGGCATTTATGGCTCTCACGGCCAAAAAGGTTGTCCACCCTTGTTCTAGAGCAATGATGGTGAACCTATGGCATGCAGAGCACTCTCTTTGGGCATGTGGCCACCGCCTTCCACTTCTCCCCCCAGTTTGTTACTAGAAGGGCAGAAGGACTCAGGCAGAGCTGCACCCATCCCCCGCTCCACTCCACCTTATGACATTTTTTTTGCATCCTCTGTCCTTCTGCCCAGCAGCCAAGGGGAGCGCACAGGAGATAAGATGGGCTGCTCACAAATGGCAGAGCTGGAGGGGAGCAGAGTGCTTGAGCCGCTCCCCTCCCCCTTTCTTAATTTGCTGAGGACATTCCTCACTTCACTTGCCCCTCTGCCCAACAGCCTAATGGGAGTGCTTTCTCCCCTCTCCCCACCACCCTGTGTGGGGTAAGGGGGGCAGGGTGCACCCAGCAATCAGTGGGGAAGAGGGGCACAGCACTTGGCCAGGGGGTGGGAGTGGGGCCTGGCACTCCATCTCTAAAAGGTTCACCATCATTGCTCTAGAGCATCTTCTTCCCAACAAAGGTTGAGGGGCTTCCATATCTAATTCTCATATGCTCTCACGACATTCTTATCATGTACTGGGGAAAGGAATGATTCTAAAGTCACACAATAAATCAGTAACACTTTCAGAATGAGAAACAAAGTCTCTTAATTCTGAGAGCCTGGGTGCTTTACCAAGAGATAGATTTGGTGAATGAGCCTTAACTTCCACTGCCAGGCAGAATTCCCAAACAACTCATTCTCACTCATTCAAGAAACATGTATTAACCACTTACTCTGTGCAAATCACAGTAACAATGGGGAAAACAAAAAGTTTAAATAAGTCACAGTCCCTACCCTCATGAAACTTATATAGTCTAACAGGGATATAAGATACTAATAGGGATTGTTACATATATAATATTACAGGGCATGTACTTACTGGTCACTACAATGACTGGCTAAGGATCTCTAGGTTGAATTATCTAGGCACAAAATCAACAGAAGTCAAATCGCAGAAAAAGGAAAGTCTTTCCTCACCTTCAAAGTGATGCTCACATTCAACAGTTCAATCTGCATAGGGATAACCACAGGCATTTCCTCATCCTCCAAGAATGGCCCCAGGCCAGTGAGCACTGAAGTCAACAATTCAAGGTTGCCACCATGGAGTGAAAGGTGAAGAAAACCATTCTTTGAAGCCAGGGGGGAGTGGACAGCAGCATGAGGTCCCACCTCAAATCGAAGGCCTACTGCTGGCTTGGAACTGTCAGTCTTCAGAGCTGGGGACTCTAGCAGGGAATGAAGAAGGCAAATTACTGATGCCCCTGAGAGCAATGCTTAAGACCCAGGACCTTCTGCTCAATGAGATCTCTTTCTTTCTCAGAACTCTGGTTTCCCCTTGAGTATAAACATATCCCAGAGAGAACCTCACTTTTCCCTTTATTATTTTTTTTTTATGACAATGTTATTTAGGGATGGATCCTACATGCTGACAAAGTTGGGAGCTCAGATGCAGAAGTCAACAGAAATGAAGGTTAAGCAAGTTAACACCTGGTGTGTGTTCTAATCTTCAAGGTGAATGAAAGACATAGGTAAGGGATGAAATGGGAAGTCCATTAAAAGTTCATATCTGCTTCTGCCACAGAAAGGTACCATCATTTTCTTCCCCTGGTGGCTCCTAGAGAAGATGAGAAGACTCAGCACTAATAGGAAGTCTGAGAACATACTACCCATCAGGAGAGATATGTTACTGTGTATACATTGTGTATATACCCCAAAAGGCAGACAGAGTAGGTACTATTATTCCACTTTTGCAGGTAAGGAACATGAATATCAAAGAATTGAACTGACCCTATAATTAGAACCTGTTCAAATGTCCTTTGTATTAACCCATCTCAGAGGAAAACTGAGGCAACATCCCCTCCAGACAAAGTCTACAAGCTTCTTAGAGCAAGAGTCACCCTTACCTGGGCACTGCTCATGCAGGAACTGCCAAAGCCTCACAATGCCTGGCTGCTGGAGGGTTAGTTCCTCTGACTGAAGGGCCACAGCCAGGTCCTGATCTTGTGCTTCAATACCAAGAGCCACCTGGCTTACCTTTAAGACCAGAACCAACACCTGTGAAGAGAAGACCATCAAAGCTTGACACTTATAGCAACCAATGCTGTGGCCTATTCCCTACCCCTGAAGAAGATATGAAGGACAACTAACCGGCTGAAGAATAGAGTCTCTCTTGCTGGGTGAAACTGAGCTATTCACCTCTGGAGATATTATGCCATCAGCATTTACTCTGGGGCTTTCTTGATTACCAGTATCATCCAGTGCTGGTGTGAGTTGTTCTGGGGGTATTAATTCCAATCCAGACTCTGTAAGGAAATGTAAGCACATGGGAAGTTGTCAGAGGTCAAAGGACACAATTCAAAATCTACTTGCCAAATAACTGAACTACCAGTGCCCTCTCCCCCTTAAATCTCAGCTTTCCCCTAGTAACAAGAACAAAATACTAATCAATCATAGCTATAATGGTGTGAAAATAGTACTGTAGTATTGGCTTTTCTAATTTGTACTAATTTCACTAATAGTAGTCTAATCAGTAATCTACTACTAAGTGAAAAAGTTACCATTTTCTTTTCAGTTAAGAAAATTTAGAAATTTTAGGAAGTTTTAACTCCTGAATCCTGCCATCTTGAATTCACAGAGAATGATCTGCCAGAGATGAATATAGGCACTAATGAGGATACATTTGTGAAGGTTTCCCTAAACTCTGCTTTTCCTTACCAGATTCCAAAAGCATTACAAAGCTATCACTTCCATCGCTATCCACTGAAAGCCTATCTTCAGGGCCACCACCATCCTGTGAGACACCATCAAGTGACTGCTGGGACACTGTCCTCTTTATTGAGAAATATCGAAGCTTGGCAGTTCCTCCACTTGCTGAGATTCCTCCCTCTTCCACCTTGGCCATGGGCTCCCTGCTTTCAAAAATAATATATGTAGTTATTACATAAGAAATTATATTTACTTCTTCCTCCCAAAGCCATCTACACTGACAGAGAATAGGATTTCATGTATCTCCTGATATACAATAAAGATCAAGACTTTCTTCAGTAGTTGCCAACCTGAACTCACCTACTCTAGCCCAGAACCTATGCATTTTTCTTGTCCTACCCCTAAAGCCACCTCTTCTATCACCACTCATACTAACCTCTTTAGCTACCTTCAGCCCATTAGAAGAAATGAAATAATAGCTCCCTCTCCTTTTATTAGAGGAATAGTAGGGGACTATCGGCATAAATTAGTGTATAAGTTGCCAGCTGTTTTGGGTTGGTCAGTTTTATTTAACTGTTTTTTTTATTGTTGTTGTTATAGAGACTTATAAGATGGGGGGCGGAGTTGAAGGATAGGAAACATCCATAAATGGCTTTGATACTTTAAAAATGTATTACTAATAAACTGTTGGTGAAATAGTGAGTTGTTCCAACCATTTTGGAGAGTAATTTGGAATTATGCCAAAGAGTTATAAAATATACCCTTTGACCCAGCAATACCACTATTAGGTCTGTTCCCCAAGGTGATCAGGGAAAAAGGAAAAGAACCTCCATGTTCTAAAATATTTATAGCAGCTCTCTTTGTAGTGGCAAAGAATTAGAAAGTGAGGGATGTCCATCAATTGAAGTATAGCTGAATAAGTTATGGTATATGATTGTGATGGAATACTACTATGCTGTAAGAAATGATGAGTAGATTGGTTTTAGAAAATATAAAGATTTGCATGAAATAATGCAGAGTGAAATGAGCAGAAGCAAGATAATGTTCTATGCAGTAATGGCAATACTGATCTAAGAGTAACTGTGAATGACTAAACTATTCTTAATATGATCATTCAAATAAAACTTTGAAGGGTTTTTGAAGGAAAATGCTGTCTACCTCTAGATAAAAGAACTAATATATGGAAGTATGTACTGAATGGTTCCACAAATATATCATCTATCAAATGTTGGTCTTCTCTAATGCAGGGTTGGGAGGGGGGAAGGAAGACAACTTGGAACTCAATATATAACAAAAATAAAATAAATGTGATTGGAAAAAAATTTTAAATATCGATAAAACTTTTAAAAAACTCTGTTGGAACTGTACTCTTAAAAATTAATCCAAAAGGTTTACAGAAGTTATCTTATTGAGAATATTTATAGAAAGATTGGCAATTGCACCAAAGGCAACAATCACTGACTTAGCATGTATTTACTGAGTAAAATTTATAATATACCAATAAGCTTAAGAGGTTCAGTTCAACAATTCCTGAAGAAATAAAGGGGATGCGTGATACACAGTCGTCCATCACTATATCATGGTTCACTTATCACGGCTTCACTGTATCATGGGTTTTTAAAAAAATGTATCTAATTCTGTATCACGGAGTTTTCGCTGTATCATGGGATTTTACGAATGAATACCGTACTATACACAATGGAAATGCAGTACTTCCTAGCTGTGTGACCATGCGAAAGTCATTTAAGTCCCACTGCCTAACCCTTACTATTCTTCTTCCTTGGAATTTTAATGGAAAAGGATAGAGATAGGATAAGATTTAAGAGAAGTAGAAGGCTGTCTTTAAGGCACATACAAGGAACTCAAGGGAGGATTTTAGCAGGCAGAAGGCAGAGGAGGAACAGTTTGGAAGTGATAACTGCTAGAGTGACCCATAATTCATCTTTGAAGGTACTCTAACTGGGAAAGATCTAGAAAAGGATCTGACCATACCTGCTGTGCTTTTCAGAAGGTTTTATGTAAAAAATCTTGTCAGATCAGCTTTGAGGTTTTACCTCAGGGGTCAGACTTCCTGGGGTAAGCTTAACCATTGGAGTTCATTCATAATGGTTTTTGGGAGACAGCTTTTGGGGAATAGATCAAACCAATTATTGAGAGTCATAGATAGCTTAGTCAGTTGGGGGGATACCTAGATAGAAATAGGGAGTTAAGTTAGCCTGAAGAAACAGAAGGCTCCCTCTTGTGAGGGACGTGATTGTGGCTAATTAGCTAGATCCCTTAGAGCAACTGTTGGCAACCTTTTTGGCCCACAACCTTTTTGGCCGTGAGAGCTTTATAAACGCCTGCCCTGCAGAAGGAGGAGGATGGAGGCAGAAGGCGCTGGAATATGGGGCGGGGGCTGAAGGGCCCCCTAGGGCACATCCTGGGGCTCTGCCTGGACTGGCTGGTCAGGAGGTGGAGCCAGATATGGCTCGAGAGCCATACATTGCTGACCTCTGCCTTAGAGTTAGGGACTCCTTGTTCTGATCCTCAGTTTGTATTCCCTCTTAAAATAAAAAGAGATACTGATTTTATAACTATTGTCTCCAAAGTGTTTGCACAACTGGCCCAGTGAGAGAAAGTGATTCAGTTTCACAGTCACTAACCAGAGGTTAGAATACCCAGCTGGGTATTCAGGGGGATCCCTGAGTGGATCTACCACTATCCACATCTGTGAGTCTCTCCCCCCTATATATATTCTTTTTTGATTCTAAAATGGTAGATAAGGGGTTTTTTTTTTTAATAAAATAAAAGGAGGCAGCAAGGTGGCTCAATGGATTGAGAGTCAGGCCTAGAGATGGGAGGTCCTGGGGTCAAATCTGGCCTCAGAAACCAGCTGTGTGACCTTGGGCAAGTCACTTAACCCCCACTGCCCAGCCCTTACCGCTCTTCTGCCTTAGAAGCAATACAAAGTATTGATTCTAAGATGGAAGGTAAGGGTTTTAAAAAATAATAAAATAAAATAAAAATAAAAACAAGAGAGTTTCAAAGTGCTATCAGATTGCAAAGAAGGGAGAGATCACTTCTGTCCCAAAGGTGTGGTTTCTGAACTGGTTGTGAAAGATACACAAGATTTAAACAAGTGAAATTGAGAGGAAATCAGTATCCTAGAGAGAAGAAATGCTTTCCGCAAAGGCAAGAAAGTAGAAAAATGAAGGGTATGTTTAAAGACTGGCGACTATTCTGGTTCACTTAATGCATATGGCAAATGTAGGAGAATGGGAGAAGAGAATTCATAATTTTCCTTTTAGAGGTGGAATTAACTTCAGAGATTACTCCAACTCTCTTAATTGATCACTGAGGAATCTGTTCAGGAATAGTAAGTGTTTTACCTGGGCAGGTGGTGGCACAACTGAGTTAAGAGTCTGGAATATGTTAGTCACTGTGCCACCTTGAAGAAGATCTTGTGCAAGATAATATAAATGAAAACATTTACTCTGGAAACTATAACGTGCTAGACATATGTAAGACTTTAGAATGATGCCAGACTAAGGCACCCCAAGGACTGGAAGGAAAGGTTCAGAGGGAGGCACAGAAAACAAGTCAGCTTTGGAAATAACCTGCTGAATTATCATATACTTTAAAAATCTATACAGGATTGATGTAGATGATGGAGACTCGTGGTTTCACGTACATTCCTTTTCTATTCTTTTGTAAATGAAATTGCTTCTATTTTTTTAATTCAAAATAACAAAAAATAAATTATTTTTTAAAAAATTGTAATCTGTGAAATGACATAAAGCACAGGCAACCTTTGTGCTTCTTTGTATGCAGAAAATACTTATGCTCCTCTGCTTCACAGAACTGAATATGGCCCTAATGATAAGTTCTTCAATTAGCATGCACATTTTGCTATCTGCCCATTACTACTGGTAAACGACATGAGTAACCTAAAAATTAACCCCTAATCCTCTACTGCTATGCAAATTTCTGTATGACATATTTATTGCTTCACATTTTAAAGATGCACAGATGGATAGTTCTGGATCCAAATATTTAGAGGAAAGGGATAAGACATGTGGGTTCATTTAGAAAGCATACAAAGATACTCACTTGGCTGGAGGAAGGAATAACATTTTGTGCATCCGATCTCTGCCTAGGCTAAAGGCATCTTTGGTCAATGACATAGCTTCCTTGGTGAGGTCCATAGTGGCATGAAGGGCCTCCTTGGTTGCATCCTTGGTCAAATGGATAGCACTGGTCAACTCTTCCTCAATGTTCTTCACAGGGTTCGCCTCACCCTGATCATTTAGAACTCTGTCACTATTTACTATATGATTCAGTGTGCCAGATGGATTAAATTCCTGGGTTTTGCTCATTTTTTTAGTCTGTGAGGATTCCATAATTTTATGGATTTCCTCTTCATGGGCTTTGTCTCCCAGCTGTGTAGAGGGGTCCTGGTCCTGCAGTACTCCATTACTATGGAAGACAACTGTTCTGTCCTGTGAAGTGCCCAAACTGTCAATACTATTGTATTCTGGGACCTTTGTTGGACTTAATGGACCCCTATCTGAGGAAGCATCAGATTTTAGTTCCCTGTCCTCTAAAGGAGAGAGCTCCGAGTCTATGAGGCTAGTGGTCTCTGAGCCTGCAGAACCAGTGTCTCCAGGAGAGGCTGGATGCATGAGTAAGGCTATTTCACTGCTAGGGAACAGGACCCCTATGCAAATTGTCTGGCGTTGCAAGGGAGATCCAGTCATAGCCTGGGTGTCCTGAGCCAACTGATCTTGAAAACTCTGAATTACCTCCTGTAGTCGGAGCAGAGCCAAGTACTGGTAGTGATTCAGCCTCACTTGAACATGGGAAGAGGAGTGTATTAACACATGGATATCTGCCGTAGCCTCCATTTCCATTGTGGACCCTTTGCTGTCCATTCCTCGATTCCCTTCTCTCAGAGCATTAATGACTTCAGGAAGTCCAGACAGACTCTTTAGATCATATTCTGTCTTTGATCTCTGATGAGATCCAGACTCTGGGGCAAGAAACATGGGCTGTACAGGACTGCCAAAACTGGCTGATGGCTTCATCTTCCCTTCCCTGACCAATAGCATTTTCTGTGCCTGCGCTTGCTGCCAGCAGAGAGGCAAACAAATCCATATGGATAAGGGGAAAGGAGCCACAAAGTTCAATGTATGTCCTTTGAAATTCTCTGTCCCTTCAAAGTCCAAGGATATTTGGGTAAAGTAGATTGACCAGAGGTCTTGGGAAGCTAGATCCCTCTGAGGAAGGAGAGTACCGAATTGAGGGACACGGGAATCCATTTGGAAGGCATGATGCAGGAAAAGCATGTGGAGGAGGCTGAATCCACCTGGGGCTTTGGGAAAACGAGAATAGTTGGAATGAAAGAACTCAGTAGCAGCAAAACTACGAAAGATGTTCTGGAGGTCCGTACAACTACAATGCAGGGCATGGCGGGTATTAGTGGCAGTCATGGCGGTCGTGGAGATGACAAGTGCCTGGGGACGATGCAATGAAGCCAAATCTTTTTTCTCCAGAGGGAGGTTCAACTGCAGGAAGAGAGTGAGATGTATTTCACAAAGGTGATTTAGGCACCTTAGCAACCCCCAGAAAAGACTAAAATATAAAGAGGCCATCCATGCTATCAGTTTGTTTACCTGCTTCCCAAGATCATAAATAGACAATGGACTGGACCTTACAGATCATCCCTGTCACTTGACAAATGAAGAAACTTGGCCCAGAAGGGTATATTTTGCCCAAGTAATAAGGAGCAGAGCCTAGATTAAAACTCAGGTTCTCTAAATTCTCTTTTCCAGGATACTATATTCCCTCTTTCATTAGGCATGCAAAATCCAGAATTTGTCAAGGTCAATGGGGAGCAATAGTTGAGAATAAGGGACTAAAAGTTTTCATTTCTTTCTACCTTCAACTGGAAGGTGTCCACCAGGACATCTAAATGTTCATCCTGCTGGCTTGAATCCTCAAGTTTGTAGATGGCCTTGAACTGTTCCAGGCTGCGATATAAATCCAGTAAGAAGAGGTTCCCCCAGAGCAAACTGATGGGATCTAGAGTGAAGGTTAGGCCATTCAGCTGCACGTAGAGATTAGGACAGGGAACTGAAAAGCAGTGAAGAAATAGCTTTCAATAGCAAAGATGGGTCAGATATGGTTCATTAAAGACAATATCCAATTTGCAATTATGAAAGAGAGGCTACCCAGGTCAAGGTTTTCAAGTCTGAAGTGCAAGGTACAAAAATCAACCTAACTCATGTAACTATTTGCATCCAGAAAACAAAGTAATGTGTACAATGGATCTATCTCTGATAGATGTGAAGAAGCAGAATAGAAGACATTGATAGGGCTGGGGCACAACACAAAGAAATAAAAGGAGACAGGGACTAAGTCTAGTCTTAGATGACCTCTCATCTCCTGGTTGAACTGCTTACCTGGGAGTTCCTGATTATCGGGGAAGTAATACTCTGTAAATTCAATATGAATGGCAGAGACCTGGGTGGGAAGATTGCAGAGCTGTCGGTTGCATGAAATGAGTGTGGATGGCTTCTTCCTTGGCTGCCCAGCTGTAGAAACCTAAGCCACAGGAGCTAATATTAGTATTAACAGTGAAATTCAAAACAGAAATTAGCTTAGTTAGGGAAACAAAGTAAATCTCTATTCCATTCTTGTCTGTGAAAGATAAGAGTCTGCCACAGGGAATGACATTTTAGATATATGTTCATAGGAATGACATGTAAATTAGTTTTCACTATTTTAATTCAATCAAATCCAATATAAGTGTTGAATGTTGACTAAGAATAGTTTAATCATCAATCAATTCTTTGTCTCAGTAAATGGGTAGCAGCAAGGTACACAGGAAAATCTATCAGCAAACTCCCTAAATAAATTCCTAAAACTGGATGAGCTTAAACAATGAGATTCATAAAGGTGTACTTGACACCCCAAGGCTAGGCAAAACATTAAATTCCAAAGCCTTCTTCTCACTACCCTTTTCCAGGACCTTCCCCTGTGCCCATGTGGAAACACATGGCTAGCAGGCACGCCATGTACTCTTTCACTCCTTACCTGGTGGATATCCAGGTCATCTACACGTACCACCAAACAACTAGAGCGCAATCGGTCCCAAGCTGGGGGCCAAAATGGAGTGGGGACAGCCTTACAGCTGTGTAATGAGCTCTTCTCCAGGGGGGTCTTATGGGGACTGGAGGAAGATTCTAAAAAATAGCAAAAGAAAGATTAGAGACAGATTGAAGGACAGAAAGTCATGTAAGTTTAGTCAAAATGATAAATGCCACCAAGAAGTTAAAATCCTGAAGATTTTCATGCTGGGGGTAGAAGAGAATACCATAATGTGTCAAAGAACTCATTCCACTGAAGACTAAGGCAATCAACCTGACAGAAAGAGATGAGAATTTTCTTTTTGCTATTACAGCTCTCTCTGAAGAAGAATAAAACTTGGTGGCCTCTCTATGAGTATTAATTTGGAGGTAACATTCCAGAAGTACTAGACTGAGTGAAGCAACTTATTTTTTCCATTTCCATGAGCTATAAAAAGGCAAATGAACAATCTAAGGCGATTATCTTCACAACTCACCTGACTTCTTCTGGAAAGGTAAATGTGTCCCCAGATGCCAAGAAGATTTCAAATCTGCTTCTTGATTCCGTTTTTCTATCTTGCTTTGAAATTCAGTTACCAGCTTCTGAGCCCACTGGCCTCTGGTCTCCATGGCCTCACAGTGCCTCACCCAGTGCCTGCAGTTCTCTCCTATAAAACAGAAAAACAAGAAGCTTTCAGCACAACATCCAGGTCAAGGAATCTTTATTTCCTTTTATTTCTAAGATACTAAGATAAACCCAAAATGAAATTGTTCCCTCATATCTTCCTTGGATCAATCAATTAACCATTAAGTGCTCAAGTTGCACTATGTATGTCATATGTAGTTCTTTGCTGCTACTCTACTTCCAAAGCAAGGGAAAAAGCTATCACTTCCTTCTATCCCTGCTCCCTCAACCAACTTCACTATTTCTGTCAATGGCATCAAATAATTTTCTATGCATAAAACCATAATTTATCTTCGACTCTCTTCTCCTTCCTCTTTTACCTATCACGAGCTTATAAGTCTTTGTTCATTCAGTTTTGCAATATCTCTTTAATCTATCTTCTCTTCTTTCTTCCTATTGCCACTCCCACCCCCCACCCTACTGCAACATATTCCTTTTCATTCCTTCACATCTGCTCTCTCTCCCCTCATCTTATCTATGCTTTGTATCATTGGCAGGTCATGAAAAGACATAGTCACATCATTTTGCCACATAGAATGTTTCACTAATTTCCTACTTCCCAAATAAAATAAATTCCTGTGGCTAGCATTGAAGGCGCGGGCACACCTGTCTGTGTGATAGTCTTTGCCACATCTATAATGCTTCATCTTCCCCTAATCAGCTGAATTCCTACGCACTAAAAAAAATTTTTATCAATACATTTTGGTTTTTAACATCATAGGCACTTATAGATAACTCCTCCCCAAAAGAGATTCCTTCCTTATAACAAAGAAAACAAGTTAAGGAAACATAACTAAGAAATTGACTTTATCTGACAACAACAACAAATCATGGGGCATTTCACATCAGTAGTTTACCCCTTTTCCAAGAAGATAACAGGATCAGTCAATGAGAAGTAGAAGGACCTTTGGAGATCTTTTAATTCCACTACTTCAACTTCAACTTCAGGTGCAGAGAAGGCACCTGAGGGCCAAAGAGATCAAGTGCTTTGCCCAAGGTCATGCTGGTATAAAAGACAGTAGCCTCGGGGCAGCTGGGTAGCTCAGTGGATTGAGAGTCAGGCCTAGACACTGAAGGTCCTAGGTTCAAATCTGACCTCAGACACTTCCTGGCTGTGTGACCCTGGGCAAGTCACTTGACCCCCATTGCCTACCCTTACCACTCTTCTAACTAGGAACCAATACACAGAAGTTAAGGGTTTAAAATAAAAAAATTAAAAAAAAAAAAAAAAGACAGTAGCCTCGACTACTGTCCAAAAAAGGAAAATTCTTGCCCCCAAAGTCCTTGGCATTATAAAAATGACCTGAGTGTTTTTTGCTCATATAGTTTCTGCTTCTCTGCCAAATCATATCCAGGAATGATAAAATCAGTGGAAACACTACTGAAAAAGATGCATTATCATCTGCCTTTCTGCTATAATCTAAGGAGTCCTGAACTTCTTTCATTTGTCTTACAGTTCAACCCTCTTATATGTACTGTGGCCCTCTTCTAGAATGGGAACTCCCTAAGAGTAGGACTGTCTCTGTAGGATCTCTTCTGCCTAACACAAATAGGTTTTCTGGAGAGTATTGGGATCTCCTATTCCAGAGGTTTTTAAACTTTTTTGTGTCATCGATCCCTGATGAAGTCTATGGACTTGTTAGAATATTTATTTTTTAACCCTTACCTTCTGTCTTAGAATCAATACTCTGTATTGGTAGTATAAGGCAAAAGAGTAGTAAGGACTATGTAAAGGGGGTTAAGTGACTGGCCCAGGGTCACACAGTGAGATAGTATCTGAGGCCAGATTAGAACCTAGGACCTCCCATCTCTAGGCCTGGCTCTGAATCCACTGAGCTACCTAGTTGCCCCCAGAATGAATTTTTACTCTTGGTGCCATCTTCTATTTCCCCTCCACCCCCATATCATCTTAGACCTTTTAGTACTCCAACCTCTCCTTATGACTAATTCTTCTAATTACTATAATAGCGAGTACAATTTTTTAAATTTGTAAATTACACATAATATTTCTCCATATAGGAATACAAATAATTTGATCTTATTGAAGCCCTTGAAGAAGGAAATTGAAAGATAAGAGTTTTCTTTCTTTCCTCTCTCTTTCTTATTTACCTTTTCATGTTTCTCCTGGTTTTTGTGGTTGGATATCAAACTTTCCATTTAGTCCTGATCTTTTCTGTGCAAATACTTGGAAATCTTCTATCTTGTTGAATGCCCATACTTTCCCCTGGAAGTATATAGTCAGTTTTGATGGGTAGGTGATCCTTGGTTATAGACTCAATTCTCTTGCCTTTCTGAATATCATGTTCTAAGCCTTGTGGTCTTATAGTATGGAGGCTGCCAGATCCTGTGTAATCCTGATTGGTGTTCCTTTTTATCTCAATTGTCTCTTTCTGGCTTCTTATATTTCCTCCTTAACTTGGAAGCTTTTGAATTTGGCTATTACATTCCTGGGGGTTGTCTTCTGAGGATTTAGTGTAGAGGGTGTTGTTCTATGGGCTCTTTCAATGTCTATTTTGCCCTCTTGTTCAAGGACATTGGGGCAGTTTTCTTGGATAATTTCTTGTAGTATGATATCAGATTTCTATTTGTCTCTGATTTTTCTGGAAAACTAATAATTCTCAAGTTGTCTCTTCTAGACCTGCTTTCTTGATCTGTCATCTTCTCATTGAGAAATTTCATGTTTTCTTCTATTTTGTCAGTCTTTTGACTTTGCTTTATTAATTCTTGCTGTCTTATGAGATCATTGGCTTCTACTTACCCAATTCTAGCCTTTAAGACTGGTTTTTGGCTATAATCTTTTGGTTTTCCTTTTCAGTCTGATTTCTCTGGCTCTTCAAGGCTCCCAGCTGGTCTGGACCTCAATTTCCAATTGCTAAATTCTGCCTTTTAAACTGTTATTTTCTTTCCAGATCTCTTCCATCTTTCTCATGATCTCAGATTTGAACTCTTCAAGAGCTTGTAACCAATTTTTATTTTTTTGGGAAGGTTTGGATGTCTTTAATTGGTTGTCCTCTGATTTCTGGTTTTTTTCTGTGCAGAAGTTATCAAGTGTTTGAGCTTTTTTCTTGGTCTTTTTGGTGTTTATTTCTTGGGCCTTCCTTGGCATCATTATGCTTTCTCAGCCAGAAGTCTGAGTAAGGCAGGCAGATTCTCTTTGTATGGGGCTAAGGAGCAGTTTTTGCCCAACACTACTTTGCGAGTCTCCTGACCTCCACTGTCTGCGAGGCCTTTGCTGTCTTTGGCCCCTCTCAGCCTCACTCCTGCACCCAAGGTCTGTGCTCCCCAGCTTCCTGGGATCTCTGGTCTAGCTGTTTTCAGGGTCAAGCCTCCATGGTCCTAGTCGGCTGCCCAGAGCCCGGAAATTGGCCCATGCTTGCTCCTCCACCTGAGGTTTTCCACTGAGTCTCAGCACACTGAGCTTCCACTGTTAGTTGACTCTCTCAGCCCCACTCCCGCACCCAGGGTCTGTGCTCTTCAGCTTTCTGGGATCTCAAGTCTTGCTGCTCTCAGGGGCAAGCTCCTAGTGGTGCCAATTAGCTGCCAAGGAGCTAGATTTTGCGCCCCCACTCACTGTAACTCTGGTACACAGCCACTGACTCTGGTACTGTGGGTGGGGTGGGGGAGGGTTGATCAGCTCATGTTTTGATGGGAGCTATTTCCCCCCTTTATAGTGTGGAAGTACCCAAATCCCATGTACCTTTGATACTGTGCCCTATTGTGGGGTCCCTTTTTTCATCTGGATTTGTTTTTTTTATTCTTTGGAGGTATGGTATATGGGTTGGTTGAGAAGAGTAAAGTGCTCTGCTTCTATTCTGTAACCATCTTAACTCTGAAGTTCCAGAATAAAAATTTAAATACATAAAATAAAATATATAGGAAACTTGTTAGAAAGACAGAGTCAGAAAGAACTTTCTTGTTTTTTCTACCTATATATCTTCAGTATTCAGTCCAGTACTTGGACACATAGTAAATGCTTAATAAATGTTATCTTTCCCCCATTCATTTACTCATTCATTCAAACTGGATGTTGAAATAAATCCTCTGAGTCCAAAATCAACATTTTTTCTACTGTACCATATAGCAGGGAAGTGTATTTTATTACCAACAAAATTTTTTTTAGCTCTAGATCTATGCTCTTATACGATCCTCTAGAACTAAGATAGGTCACTGATTCCCAAAGTGGGCTCCACTGCCCCCTGGTGGGTGCTGCAGCGATCCAGGGGAGCTGGGATGGCCACAGGTGCATTTTGGAACATGGATTCACTGCGGTAATCAATTTATTAACAAATAAAAAGAAACCAATTGCAAATAGTCAATTGCTGTGGGAGGCCAATAAGAGAAACAGAGTCTTAAATAGATGAACATCTGAGACTCCTCTTTTGACCCCTTTTGTGGTCCTTGTGATTTCTTGTTGAAATGTATTGTGACCTTATTGAAAAGCTTTATGTTCCTATCAAACCTGAATTTAAAGGGTTAACACTTTTAACACAGTAAGGAATGCTGCTGCCTGTTATAGCTAAGGCCAAGATATTCCCCAACTTGGCTTTCTGATAAGAACCTAGTCAAAATTCAGCCTTGGCCTTGGTCTATTCTGAAGCCAATGCTTTGTGTTTTGATGTGACATAATTTGTAACTTCTGCGCATCTGCAAAGTTTCGGGGGGAGGGGTTCTTTTGTGTGAAATGAGTCTTGAAATATATATAATAAACTCCATGCTCCTGGAGCCAGAGCTGGAAGCATGAAGTAAAAGACATTTCCCTTGTCCTGTCCTCATTTCCTTATCAACTAAACTGTCCTTATCAGAGATGATAAAGAGATCTCCACAAATTGCGGTAATTTAAGATTACTGCTGACAAAAATAGAGACGAGGATTACTAAATTGGTAGCAGCACCCCAGGTTCATCCTTCTCATTAAGATGATTTCCAATGTTTTAACTTTTTTTTGTATTATATTCTATTCTGAGTTCAATAAATAGTTTCATAATTTCAAAGTTCAATGTTTCTAATTTACACCTTTCTTTACTATGTTTTACGAAAAAAGGTAGAAACATTAATACATATATCTTTCCTATTAATTGCTATTAAAATTTAAAAAAATTAATTTCCAGGGGGCTCTAAGTAATTTTTTCTGGAAAGGGGGTGGTAGGCCAAAAAAGTTTGGGAACCAGTGTAACAGGTAAAGAGACGGAAGCAGATTTTGCAAGCAGGCTAGAGGAAAAACCTTGACTATCAGCCATTGATGTTCTAAATAGAATGAAGGGAAGGAAACTGCTATTGAAGACTCTGGTCAAGCTGGGAAAGGGAGAGGGTGTGGATGTTTTCCCTACTTACTTCAATTACTAGAGCAAAATTTCCTATACATACTAGATTCAATCCACAATAAAACAGATCTGTGGTTTCCTTAACACCGTCATTTTCTCATCCATGTGGACCCCTGTGCTCCCTCCTCCAGAGCCAGCCTCTAGAAAGAACAAGACCTGGACACCACTACATAAAGAAGCAGAAATGACACTAATAAAAACAAAGATGGGAAGAACAATTGGTCTATGGCAAGTATGCAAAGAAAAGATCAAGGTAGGAGATAACACAATTTTCAGGGTATTATGAGATTAATTCTCAAGCTATGTGAAAGGAGATACCAAAGAACTAATAAACTTAGACTTGAGTTTTACCAAAATAAAAGTGAATAAAAATATTAATAACTATAAACCTATATGCCTCTTTTTCCATCTTGACAAAATTTTTATGAGAATTTTGTATGTGCTCATTGAGGTCATCAGTACTGAAGGTATGAGAAGTAAATAGTAAGGCTTTCACCACTAACATACATACATATATATATATACATATATATATGATTTCTAGAATAAGATCCCACTGTGTTTATTGTTTTTGTTTGTTTTTATAAAATCCTTACCTTCTATCTTAGAATCGATACTAAGTATCCATTCCAAGGCAGAAGAGCTATAGGCAACTGAGGTTAAGTAATTTACCCAGAGTCGCACAGCTATAAAGTATCTGAGGCCACATTTGAACACAAGTTATTATTTGTAACTATAAAAAAAGAAGGCAGGAGTGGCGATCATGATTTCTGACAAAACCAAAGTAAAAATAGATCTGATTAAAACAGAGAAGGAAGGTAATTACATCCTGATAAAAGGCAGTATAGACAATGAGGAAATAATAGTATCCAACATGTATGCACCAAATGGTATAGCATCCAAATTCCTAAATCAAATCATCTGTATCAAAGATGAAAAGGGAGATCTCACCTCTAATGAAGAGGAAATCAAGGCAATCATTAAAAACTATTTTGCCCAATTATATGGCAATAAATATAGCAACCTAGGTGAGATGGATGAATATTTACAAAAATATAAATTGCCTAAATTAACAGTAGAAGAAATAGAATACTTAAATAATCCCATATCAGAGACAGAAATTAAACAAGCCATCAAAGAACTCCCTAAGAAAAAATCCCCAGGACCAGATGGATTCACAAGTGAATTCTATCAAACCTACAGACCAATTTCCTTAATGAACATAGATGCAAAAATCTTAAACAAAATACTAGCAAAGAGACTCCAGCAAGTGATCATGAGGGTTATTCATTATGATCAGGTAGGATTTATACCAGGAATGCAAGAATGGTTCAACATCAGGAAACACCATTCACATAATTGACCATATCAACAAGCAAACCAACAAAAACCAAATGATTATCTCAATAGATGCTGAAAAAGCCTTTGACAAAATACAGCACCCATTCCTACTGAAAACACTAGAAAGTATAGGAATAGAAGGGCCTTTCCTAAAAATAATAAATGGTATATATCTAAAACCAACAAGCATTATATGCAATGCAGGTAAATTAGAAGCCTTCCCAATAAGATCAGGTGTGAAACAAGGATGCCCATTATCACCTCTATTATTTAACATTGTACTAGAAACACTAGCAGTAGCAATTAGAGAAGAAAAAGAAATTGAAAGTATTAAAATAGGCAATGAGGAGACTAAGCTATCACTCTTTGCAGATGATATGATGGTCTACTTTAAAAATCCTAGAGAATCAACTAAAAAGCTTGTAGAAATAATCAACAACTTTAGCAAAGTTGCAGGATACAAAATAAATGCACATAAATCATCAGCATTTCTATATATTTCCAACACATCACAGCAGCAAGAGGTAGAAAGAGAAACATCATTTAAAATCACCCTAGACAATATAAAATACTTAGGAATCTATCTACCAAAACAAACACAGGAATTATATGAACACAACTACAAAACACTTTCCAAACAATTAAAACTAGATCTAAACAATTGGGAAAACATTGATTGCTCATGGGTAGGACGAGCTAACTTAATAAAAATGACCATTCTACCCAAATTAATTTACTTATTTAGTGCCATACCTATCAAACTACCAAAAAACTTTTTTACTGAATTAGAAAAAACTATAACAAATTTCATTTGGAAGAACAAAAGATCAAGAATATCAAGGGAAATAATAAAAAAACAACGTGAAGAATGGTGGCCTAGCAGTACCAGATATTAAACTATACTATAAAGCAGCAGTCATCAAAACAATATGGTACTGGCTAAGAGACAGAAGGGAGGATCAGTGGAAGAGATTAGGGGTAAGAGACCTCAGTAAGACGGTTTATGATAAACCCAAAGAGCCCAACTTTTGGGACAAAAATCCACTATTTGACAAAAACTGCTGGGAAAATTGGAAAACAATATGGGAGAGATTATGTTTAGATCAACATCTCACACCCTACACCAAGATAAATTCAGAATGGGTGAATGACTTGAATATAAAGAAGGAAACTATAAGTAAATTAAGTGAACGCAGAATAGTATACCTATCAGATCTATGGGAAAGAGAAAATTTTAAAACCAAGCAAGAGTTGGAAAAAATTACAAAATGTAAAATAAATAATTTTGATTGTATTAAATTTAAAAAGTTTTTGTACAAACAAAAACAATGCAACCAAAATCAGAATGGAAACAACAAACTGGGAAAAAATCTTTATAACAAAAAACCCTGACAGAGGTCTAATTATTCAAATATACAAGGAGCTAAATCAATTGTATAAAAAATCAAGCCATTCCTCAATTGATAAATGGGCAAGGGAAACGAATAGGCAATTTTCAGATAAAGAAATCAAAACTATCAATAAGCACATGAGAAAGTGGGGATGTAGACTCAAAACAACACATCAATGCAACTATCAATAATATAGAAATAGGTCTTGATTGATGATACATGTTAAAACCAGTGGAAATGCCTGTTGGCTTTGGGGGGGGCGGTGTGAAGGAGGGGAGTGAGGGGGAAAGTAAAAACATGAATGATGTAACCATTGAAAATTTTTCTAAAAAGGAAAAGAAGAAAAAAAACTAAATGGATGAAAATATAATTTCTGAACTAAGTATATAAAAAGTGTTTATAGTCTACTATATACCTAGATAAACAGAAATATATGAACATAATCATAAAACACTTTATAGGAATAAAAACATACCTAAATACTTGGAGAAATACCAATCTCTCATGGGTAAGTCAAGCCAATATAATAAATATGTCAACATTACCAGAATGAATTTACTTAATCAGTGCCATATCAAACAACCAAAAAATTACTTCTTATAAGAGCTAGGGGAAAAAATCCAACAGAATTCATCTGAAGAAAGAAAAGGTCAATATCTCAAGGGAAATAATTTTAAAAGTAGGAAGGAAGGAAGGAAGGAGATGTAGCAGTACTAGATCTCAAACTATATTTTAAAGTGTTGTAGGCAAATATAAGGTAGGGCACGTAGATAAGGTAGATATATAAATATTTAGATAGCAGCCAGGCTTGTCGGGCAAGGCTGGAGTGTTCCAATCATGGAATAGTGAGAAGGAAGTCTTTTCTGAGTGACTCTGGTATGGCTGAAGCAGTTAGATGCTGGTTTTAACTGTCTCTAGTGAAGAGCCCAGGAAAGTGCATTTATCTATTACAAGAAGTCATCTATCCTGTGAGAAAGTTCAGGTTTGAGCATTGATCTCAGCTCTGAAGGGTGGTCCTTCAGGCTGGTTCAGCTCCCTGTCTTCATCTATTTGTGGATTAATTTGCTGTGGACCTGTGTTCCTGGAAAACCTTAGATCATTGCTGGAGGTGAGGAGGACCCAGTTGTGAGACATCCATATTCCCTTCTAGCCAGTCAAGCTGGACTGGCAGCCTGTGTTAGTACAGAGTAGATTTTGGTCCACCTTTCCAGTCCTTGGAGTCTGTCCTTAGATACCTAGTTTTAGTTTGACCTCTCCTTACATCTCTTACCCTTAAACTCATTATTAAACTGTTTTATAACTTCTTTTTCCTTATCCACAACCCAGAGGGCCCACTATAGTTAATAGGAATCCCTGGCACAGTTGGGCTGGAGGACAGTTGGTCTCAACTGTCACCACCCCGAATCCTGTGTTTGTGGGGGTGGGTGATATTTCCCAGTGGGTTATTGTGGGTCAGGCAGTTAACCCACTTTAACCCTTCATTCCTCCTTCATTCCCTTCTCCCTCTACTAACCCCAGTGTTTATTTACCTACTACAAAAGCCATAAATAATCAAAATAACTTGGGCAGGTAGGTGGCTGGGTGGATAAAGAGCCATGCCTGGAGACAGGAGGTCCTGGGCTCAAATCTGACCTCAGATATTTCCTAATTATGTGCCTGGGCAAGTCACTTAACCCACATTGCTTACCTCTTACCACTCTTCTGCCTTGAAACAAATACTTAGTATAGATTCCAAGACACAAAAGTAAGGGATTTTTGTTTTGATTTTTAATGATTTAGTACTGGATAAAAAAAAAAGATGTCAACCAGTAAGTACACAATATTCAGAAGCAAATAAATCCAGTAGTTCAGTAATTAAAACCTTTCAGTGACTGGGGTAATAATTTTCTATGAAAACTGCAGGAAAAACTGAAAAAGAAATCAAGCAGAAATTAGGTACAAACTAATATTTCACATAATTTGCCAAGATAAACTCTGAATGGATACTTGACCTAGATATCAAAGGTTATGTCATAAACACTTTTCCCTTCCTTAAGAGGAAAGAAGAAATTATCTTTCAGACCTAGGGATAGGATTAAGAGTTTCTTGCCAAACAAAGGATAGAATTTCAGAAAAGAAATCAACAATTTTGGCTACATAAATTAAAAAGGGTTTCTACAAACAAAACCAATGCAATTAAAACTACAAATGGTCAAAAGATATATGCAAGTAATTTTCAAAGAAAGAAATCCAAACTATCAAAAACTATTTGAAAAAAAGTTCCAGATCATTAACAATTTAAAAAATGTAAAAAAAGTCCCTTACGCACATCAGATTGACAACAAAAATTTGATTATTTGATTTGAACCTTTGACCTCCCAATTCTAGGCCTGGCTCTCTATCCACTGAGTCATGTAGTTGTCCCCATTATTTTTGTTCTTTATGAATCTTTCCAAAGGCTCATTACATTTCAAGTTGCTGATCCCCAGGGCCCTTGCTAAGATCTTGTCCTGATAAGCATGAAATCTAGCTGAAGCATCATCAGAGAACCAACCTTGGCATTCCCGCTTCTCATTGCCTCCTACCAATGGGCAATTTACACCAAAATCTCTAGAAGAATAGTAAAATACTTCTTTGAGGGGGGAGTGTAACAATATCCCTGGGAGCAAAGAAAACTATAATCTAACTTTGACTCTCCCAGACATTAAGAGATGAATCCTAAAAACCCAGGCTCCATTCTCCAGTCCTACAGTAATGCCACCAGCACTATCATAATTCCTTCTCTGTTCATGAGGTTCATACCTGCCCAGTGGAAAGGATAGTAGTCAAAGGCCATTTTCCTGAAGGTAAGTTGCATGGCACCACCCATCACTCTGTTTGCTGAGTCCCCTGGAAGAGAAGATTATAGATTAGTAGTTTAAAATGGCACAAAGAACACAAAATGCTACTTGAAGGAGATTTAAAGCCCATTTAAGGCACAACTCCAATGTCTTGCCTATATCCTAGACACAGGGCAAATGAAATATTTTCTGATGACCTGCAGAAATTTAGACACCAGCCTTTTGGGGCACATTACTGAAGGATACAAAAGGCTCTTTTCCATCCAATTCCCAATTCCCTCTGCAAACGGATCACAGACATCTGGGAAGGCAAGAGATATGGCCAACTGAAAGATATTCCTAATCTCAGGTTCTCCCAACAGATAATTTGACTCTGGTTAATCAATTCTCTCTTTCTCTCTGTCTCTGCCTCTGTCTCTCCCAATCATTTCCCCCAAATGTAACATTGCTGGTCATAGCCCCTTGTCACAAAATTCTGGTATCATAGATATAGGGGAAGGAGGGAGGGATAGAGGGAAAAAGGAAGGAAGGAAAGAAAGAAGGAAGGAAGGAAATTGAAGAAAACATTCCAGAAGGGTAACAAGATATCTCCCACATTGACAAATGAAGTCAAGTGGGACCATGAGAAAACATGGAACATGAATATTAAGGGCTCTGGCCCTCCAGAAGAATTCTCCCAATCTGTGCATGCTCCTTATTCCCTTTCTAGTGCCCCTGAGTTCACCTATGACATATCAAACACAAAACCACATCTCCACCTGAATTTGGCCATGCCCATTTTTCAGGGTTTTTGGGAAAAGGTGAAGATTTCTCTGGAATGAGAGATGAATGACCCCCAGACACTAATAAATATGCAAGTCCTGATCCACAAGCTGCTACTCCACACTTGTAGCTGCTATTCTACACTTGGGGAGCTGCTATACCATCAGTTCCAGGGCTACTCCATCATCTATTAGGATAATCTTTTAGGTCCCAGGCTAAATCATCAGTCCCAAGACTATGTGGTTAGTCCCCAGGCAATTCCACCTGTTATAAGGCTATTTCACCACCTTAAACTTCTTTGTCTTCAAATAAAATTCTTTTCTTCTAGATTGGAAGGAATTTGAGCCTCCCATTCTTGGGGTAAGACCCTACTACAAACTTTGGGTGTATTTCTCCCACAACATAAGCACCCAGAAAGAAAAACAGTTTGAGTACCAAAGAACAGTCAGATTCACATAAAGACTTGGAAGCCCCTATTATAAATGAAAGGAAATCTTGGTATATAATATTCCAAAAGTCAAAAGAAAAGATACAGGCTTTCCACCAACAATAACTTACTTTGCAAAACTGTATATAGTTCTATGGGTATGCGGAGATAGATGTAGATGGATCTTTAATGGAATAGGGACCTTTGAAGTATTTCTGCTGAAAACCCAGAGCTGAATAGAAACTTTTAAATAGAAATGTAAGAGCCCAGAGAAATGTAAAAAGTTCATTTATTAGAATGAATGGGAAGATGATTCATGATAATGTAGTGCTAATATTCTAATATGTGAAGAAAAGTCAAAGTATCCCTTCAGATTCTTAATGTCATTAAAATACAGGAACCTGGGTTAGACTGTACTAGGGTTTTAAGGGGGAGGGGAGAAAAATATATAAAAGGAATATACTAATATAGAAAGTAAAAAGGGTTAGAACTTTCTATCTATAATAATTAGGGTACACAAAGAAGAATATAACATATGGAATAAGGAGGAAGAAGATCAGGCATCAGATGTCTCTCAATCCTATCTGAAACAAAGGATGAACACACACAAGTATGGTGTAAAAATATATCAAACTCCACAGGGAAAGAAAAAAGCAGGGATAAGTAAGGTAATAGGAGGAAAGCTGATAAAAATGGGAGGAATGACCACAAGCAAAAAACTTACTGATTCAAGAAGAATCAAAGGTTGAAAAGAAAAGAGAAGAATTATAATTAAAGGCGATATCAAGAAACTGTGGAATGGTAAAACAAACTACAGTACAAGAGTGTAAAGGAACATCACCATGTCATAAGAATGATGAAAGAGATGATTTAAGAAAACCTGGGTAATATGAATTGATGAAGAGTAAACAGAACAAGTTGAGCAATTTACATCAAGACAGCAAAAATGGTAAAGAAACACAATTTTGTTTCTTAGAAAGACTTAAGAACTCTGATTGATGCAATGACAATTATGTCTTCAGAGGACAACGAAATATGTCACTCGCTTCCTATCAGAGATTTACACTTTTGGACTTGTCCAAAAAGCAGATTATTTGCTCAACTCTGATTATTTGCTTTCCCCTCTCCCCCTTCTCTCTCTCAGTTTTCAAATGGAGATTAGGAAGGAAAGGATTCCAAAAAAGTGATGCCAAAAAAAAAGGGTAACATTTAATCATTTTTTGTTAAACCACAGAAGAAAACAGAGATTCAGAAGGAAGCAGGCAGAGAACAATTATAAAAATAATATATAGGATTTAATATATACTTTTTAAAAAAAAAGCAAGTATGTAGTCCTCTCTGGGTGTTATGCTGTGTATCATGGAAATGCTCTTTTTTGGTATTTGATTCAAAATATTACATCAAGAGTATCAAATTCCATTCTGGGCATCACATGTTAGGAAGGGCACTGATAAAGTAGAAAACATTCAGAGGGCACCCAGAATGGTGAAGGTCCTCAAGTTCATGCCATATAAATAAGGGCTGTTATGAAAGGGCAAATGTTAAAGTTAAGTCTAAGAAAGAGAAGGCTCAGGGGAACAAGACATCTCCCTTCAAGTATTTAAAGGTGTGGCACATGAAAGACTAATTAAATTTGTCCTATTTGACCTCAAAGAGCAGAAATAGGAGGAAAGGTTGTTGAGATATTGAAAAGAGATAACTAAAGCTCTCCAAAATATGGAACTAGTTGGCACAGGAATAAGGGATTTCTCCTCTTTACCAGCCCTTTAATCAAAGACCTGAGGACTATGTTGGAATAAATTACGAAGATATCCTTTTTCAGGTATGGATTAGACTAGGTGACTAATAAGCCTCCTTTCAACTCTGAAATTCTATAATTGTGTGATAAGGAGCTCATATAAATAACAGAATCAAACCAAGAATTTTAGGTCAAGGGAAGTATGGCTCTAGGAAAGAGGGGGAAAAGAAAGAATGTTCTTTTTCTCGGATTCCAGTTCTGCATTAATCAATCGATTATTGTTGTTTGGTCATTTTAATTGTGTCCAACTCTCTATAACCCTATTTGGTATTTTCTTGGCAAAGATATTGGAATGGTTTGTCATTTCCTTCTCCAGCTCATTTTACAGATGAGGAAACTGAGGCAATCAGGGTTAAGTGATTTATCCAGGGTCACACAAGCTCATGTCTGAAGCCAGATTTAAACTCAAGTCTTTCTGTCTCCAAGCCATCCACTCTATCCACTGCTCCATCTAGCTGCCTCAGAACAATCACTTAAGCAGTGTTAAATATGTACTTTGGGTAAGGCATTGGACTAACCAAAACAAAAGTGAGGGCACAGATGAGGAGATAGGACATTGCAAACACAAGGGATAGCCAGTGCAAAGGTATGGAGATTACAAAGAGAGGGCAGTAGATAAAGAATAGTAAAAAGAATAATTTAATTGGAATAAAGTGTGTGTAAAAGAGAATAATATATAATAAGGATGGAAAGATGGGTTGGGGGTCAAGTTGTAAAGAGCTCTGAATGCCAAAGGAGCTTATATTGGTCCTAGAGATAACAAGAAGCCATTAGAATGTATTAAATAGCGTGTCATCTGGTCTACAAATTAGAAAAATCATTTTGGCAGGGGCAGCTGGGATTGAGAGCCAGGCCTAGAGATAGTAAGTTATAGGTTCAAATCTGGCCTCAGATACTTCCTAGCTGTGTGACGCTGGGCAAGTCACTTAACCCCCATTGCCCAGCCCTTACTACTCTTCTGCCTTAGAACCAATACACAGTATTGATTCTATGATGGAAGGTAAGGGTTTAAAAAAAATCATTTTGACAACTGAAGGGAGGATGGATTAAAACAGGAAGAGATGAGGAAGAAACTTGGAAGAGGCTCCATTTGCTACATTTCTCCTTCTACTAGAAACTTGAATACTGGGGCTGATCTTAGAAGAACATACTACTCCATAAAACAAGTGTTCCTGAGACTCCAGTGTACACTGGTCTCAACTAACAAGCTTGGAGTCATGACTCTTATATTCTGAAAAAAATGTCACTTGATCCTTCCATCTCCACAATCTATTATCCTGTATCTGAGTCTGTCCTTTGTAGCTAAATTCTTCAAAAAGGCCATCTACAATAGAAGCTTCCATTTTCTCTTTTCTTACTCTCTTGACGGCTGTAGTATACAGAATTGGGGTCAATTTGAATGCTTACAAATTGATTACATCACAATGCCAAGGAGTAATGGTTATAGATATGCTTTAGTAATAGTGGATAGATTAACTAAATGGCCAGAAGCTTTTCCAGCAAAGCGTAACACCTCAGCTTTTGTTGTGAAAATCTTACTAAGAGAATTAATACCTAGATTCTCTATACCATTACATATTGCATCAGATTCTGGGTTCCATTTCGCAAATAAGATTCTAGCTACAGTTTATGAAATATTAGGAATTAAAAGACATCTTCACTCAATATTTAGACCCCAGTCCAGTGGACAGATTGAACGAGTGAATAAAAGTCTAAAAAATCTTATAGCAAAATTATGTGCAGAATCTCATATGAAATGGCCTGATGCATTGCCATTAGCACTATTCCACCTAAGAAGCCAACCCAACAGCATCACACATATTTCACCATTTGAAATGCTGTATGGACATCCACCATTCCATGGCAAAGCACCTCAAAGCATTCACAAATTATCACACCTAGGTATGGAATGCAAGCTATATGAATATATCAAATTGCTCAAGCAACGATTAAATCAACTTCACAAATTAGGCTTGATACATCAAAGAGTACCTTTTGATTTTGATCTACACAACTTCCAACCCGGAGATTATGTTTACACCAGAAACTTCGCTAGGAAGACTGTGTTAGAACCCAAATGGCTTGGACCTTTCCAAATAATATTAACAACTCCAAGTGCAATCAAAATTGAAGGAAAAGATCCGTGGTTCCATGTCACCCATGTCAAGCCAGCTAAAGACATGTCCCTACAACAACAACCACAAGACCCAGAAACTATGCAAAACAAAGATCAATTAGCACCAACTGAACAATCAAGCAAGTCCTCAGTAAATCCAAAATCTATTCATAAGACCATAGAAACAGAGCAACAAACAGAACAACAATCAGCATGAATCAGAAGCAGAAGTAGACCAAGAACCAGTAAACAATCAGATTTTACACCCAAATGATTATCCCAATCTCAATCACTTAGAAGAATCATCTGTAAATAATTATGACAATGGAAAAGAATCAATGAAAGAAGAAGACACAACATTTGATTTGCAATCAATACCAGATTTAGAAACTGATGACGATGAATGAATGAAAGCACAAAGACTTAATCACGAACTTTTATTTTTTGGTTACCTATAATAATCATTTTTATTAAAATCATAAAAGAAAAGAAGAAGAAAAAAATCATATATGATAGACATTTAAAAATTTGTTCCTGACACAAGTCAGAAGGTGACAAGCGCTGGTGCATCAAAGCAACATAAATCAGAAGTTGACAAGCGCGGGTACATCGAACATCTCACTTGTTGCTGACTACGCAGATCTTCACGAGGACAGCAAACCTGAGAACTACAAAGACATCCGTGACCAAATACATCTATAGTAAAGAGGACATCCACACTGTGAAGAGGAACATCGAATCAGCGTGGGACACATGTATTTGGAAAGAGATAACTTACACCCAACAGAATTCTCACTGCACACAACACTAGATTCCATCCAAGCAGTACATGCTAATTGCAAAAGAATTCCAGTGGAGTAAGTATGTAACACGTCATTACACAGATAAGTCAATAGACAACACATAAAACATTTTCCTGACTTCACATTTACATGTGAAACATAAACTTTCACTTAAGAGAGAAGGGTATATCTGCCTTAGTAAAAGAAAGTCTCTTAACTATGGTACAGACACCGTTCTACTCAAATCACCTGACATGTCATGTACATATGTAATTTTGGTTACTAACCATTAGCAATAAGTTTTACACAGGGACAGTTTAGTTAGTATAGTAAGTTAGTACAGGGACAGATCTTTCTAAAATTTTCTTTGTGAATATTGTACATAACAAAGGTCTATGGTTTAACCAATAGACTTACAAAAGATATAGGCTTACTTATTATTACTAACATTTCTAACATAGGCATAAGTGTACTAACCTATTCATACACTAACTTTAGCAAGAGAACTACAATTTAGAAGCATATTTGGAAAAAATTTGCAAAACTTTTCTTAGTTAATATTATCCGAGTAGTTCATAAAATTAGGTATATGAATAGATAGGATTCATTTCTTTGTTCTAGTTAGCAAAAATTAGCCTTAAAAATGTGTGAATGTTTAAAATGTAATTTGTCTTCCTTTCTGTTCAAAATTTTTTGAAAAACTGAAATCCCCATTCCTCTCCTATACTTTTACCTTATCCCGTCTTAGTTTTAGCTTATTTAGTTGTAGCATAGTTTAGGAGATAGCAACCTTTTATTATTTTGCAAACTTAGTTAGGGATAAGAGCTTAGTAAGAATTTAGCTTAGTATAAGAGTAGTAATCCCTTAGACTTTAGTAACTATTAAAATGGTGCTAGTTGCACATTTTGAAAAGAAAAGGGGCATTTGTAGTATACAGAATTGGGGTCATATAGTTTTTTCTAGCTTTGGCTGAGTTCCAAAAAGCTGTTAGGTTTTGGAATCTTGAGGGAAAGAGGCAGTTGACTGGATCTTCCGTGGAGGGAGGTTGTGAATCAGCTGAGCTGTCTCTGACCTAACTTTAATATTGAAATTGAGCCTAGCTTTGACATATTTCATTAAGAAATTATTATTTAGATAAATCCTTTATATCTTCCTTTCCCATTACCATCCCTGCCTTTTCCCTCCTTTACCTATATATTTGTGAAGTTAATAAGGAGAGTAATTAGAGAGGAGTTAAATCTGTGAAGAGTTATCTAATTGACAGCATTAGTTATAGTTAGTCAAATCATCATTTATTCCCTTTAGATAGCCATAGCATTTTGTAAAAACTGAGTTTAAGGCAGGTCCTTATTCAGACTCCATCTTTACTTCCCTTCCCCCACCTGAGGTTCCTGAGACAACTGATAGGGCTTTCCTTTGATCCACCTTCCTAACAAACCATCCTTCAAACAAAATAAACCCTTTTTGTGTTTCAACAACCCTAATTAGTATAATTTGTCTGTTAGTTATCAAGAGGGAAGAAGAGGGAAAGAGACAACATACTCTGGGTTAGAGGAAGCTGTGGCATCCATCTTGAAGGAAGGTGTTACTTCAAAACAAGTCCCTTCCTGTGAAATTAACTAAAGCCTGTTTGTTAATTTCAGTCTAGTCTATTTCCCTCAGCTTGTGTTTGAGTCTAAGTCCCAGTCTGTAAGCCTGCTGAGCTTGTCTGTTTAGTTTAACTTCTCTTCTCCCTAAAAGATCTCTGTTTCCCTTCTGTGTTATACTCCTGACTTCAGTCCTATTATACCCTGAATCTCCTTTAATCCCAGCCTACCTGAAACTGAGATTACCCACTTAGCAAGTCTCCAACATCCTCCTTTCAATTTCCCTTATCCCAAACACCTTTCCTCAAATTACCCACATAACACGGCTTACAATTTAGATCAAATAAGAAAAAGAAATTGAAGGAATTAAAGTAGGCAATAAGGAAACCAAACTCTTTGCAGATTATATATATATATATACACACACACACACACACTTAGAGAATCCTAGAAAATTAACTAAAAAACTAGTTGCTTACAATTTGGATTCCAACTTTATCATCCTACCAAAACTGCTTTCTCCAAAGTTACCAATCATTTCTTTGTAGCCAGATCCAATGGCCTTTCTTCAACCTTCATATTCTCCTTGACCTCTCTTCTGGCTTAGATACTATTGATCATTCTCTCCTCCTTAATTTCTTCTTTTCTCTTGGAGCCTGGCATTTTCTCTGACTGTCCACCATGACTGGAATGCTCTTTCCTCAACTTATTTAACTTCCTTAAGTCATTTAACAGTTGAGGAAACTGAGGCAAATAGAGATTGAAAGCCTTGCCTGGGATCACATAGCTAGGAATTGTCTGAGGCCAGAATTGAACAGAAGTCTTCTCAATTCCAAGCACAGTATCATCTAGCTGCATCCCATAGAGCACAAAAGGGTGAGTAGCTTTTGAATGCAACTTGGGGGATGTGGGAGACTGAGATTGGAGGGGCTGGGAATAAGGTAGCAGGTAGTGGGAGGTGGAAAATGGAGTGTGAATAATAACAGATGGTAGGGATTCACAATCAGTGAGATAGGGAGGTTATGACTGGATAGGAATTTGTTAATCATTTAGACAAATGAGTTCAGTTGGGTATCACCATTACTAGGAGTTTGGCATCAGAATGAAATACTCTCAGGGTTATTTTTTATTTATTATTTTTTTATTTATTATAATAATAAATAATGTTATTTATTATTAAGCAAATCAGTCAGAGGCATTTCTTTCCTTTTCTAACAGGCAGGCCAGTCCAAAAGAGAGGTGGAAGAAGCAAGATGGAATGGTGACTCTGTCTCCTACAGGCAGGAAAGGATCCTTTGAAAGAAGGAAGAGGCCAACCTAGGAAACTGGCATGCTTTAGAATGGTTACTCTTTATTCCCCTTGAAGCAAGAAGATACCAACCTAGGAGACTAGCCTATTCTTGATAACCTATACAGATGACCTATAAGAATGGTATGCAAATGGAATGGTATTCAAATCATAGGGCAGATTACAAAATATCCTTGCCATTTCTGAGAAACGGTCCTACACATCCCTGTCAAATGGAGAAATCAAAAAAATGATAAATAATATGCTAAAATAAAGACTCTGAAGTGTAAGTAGGAAAAAAGTCTTAAAGCATATTGAAAACTTCTAAATAATAATAGGTAATATGTGTAAGTAGTTCAGCATTTCTGTGAAAGTCTTTTGTAGTTATCTTCAATTATCAACCATGAATACTTTCTGAGCAAGAAGCTAAGTAAAGAAAGTAAATCATGAAAAAAACCCAGTTATGAAAAATCCTTCTGAAAAACTGAATTCAAGTTTTTGCTGAACCCTAGATATAACAAAATCCTTCAGTCTTATTTCCTTTTTAAATCAAGAAGCCAAACACTTTGCAAAGAAGTGAGATGATTTTAAAAACTCTTCATCAGTTCCATTTTAGTCATTTGAATTCAATCAAATTATAGAAATGTTTCTTTAGGATAGTAAAGACAAGAGATACAATGAATTTTGATTCACTGATTTCAGTCTCCCTTCAAGAAAAAGGAAGCCTGAAAGGTTTGGGACTTTCCTTTTTTCCCCCTTCATTTTTCTCTTGTCATGCAAAATATACTTCCATACTGGTCATTCTGTAAGAGCACACTCATACATAACAAAACCCCAAAATAAAATAAAAAATATACTGATGTGAAAGATGACTCCAACAGTTCTTTCTGGAGATGGATATCATTCCCCATCATAAGTCTTTCCGGATTATCCCAGATCAGTCCATTGCTGTCAATAGCCAAGTTTTCCCAGGTAATCATCACCTAATATTGCTGTGATTGTGTACAATGTTCTCCCAATTCTGCTTATTTTGCTCTGTATCAGTTCCTGCAGATCTGTCCAGCTTTTTCTAAAATCACCTTGCTTATCATTTCTTTTTTTTTATTTTTATTTTTTTTCATTAAAGCCTTAACTTCTGTGTATTGGTTCTTTGGTGGAAGAGTGGTAAGGGTGGGCAATGGGGGTCAAGTGACTTGCCCAGGGTCACACAGCTGAGAAGTGTCTGAGGTCAGGTTTGAACCGAGGACCTCCCATCTCTAGGCCTGACTCTCAATCCACTGAGCTACCCAGCTGTCCCCCTTGCTTATCATTTCTTATAACACAATAGTATTCCATTATCAATAGGTACAATTTGTTCAGTCATTCCCCAATTGATGGACATCCCCTCAATTTCCAATTCTTTGCCATAAAAAAAGAGCAGCTATAAATATTTTTGTACAAGTAGATCCTTCCCATTTTTTCATTATCTCTTTGGGATAGACCCAGTAGTGGCATTACTGGATCAAAGGATATGTACAGTTTTATAGCCCTAAATTATTGGGCTTTTCTTGAATGCTCAGTACATAGCTAGATGAGTGAACAAAGCAAACCCAACCAGCAGCTTGACATAAAAACAAGAGTACTTTTCCTATATCTTGAGAAACAATGGGTGTTACATAAAAGGCAAAGTAGAGACACATGGGAGATGTAAGCAGACTACAACACATTACCAACAAGGATTTTTGCAGAGAAAAAATAAAAGATGTTGTAAAAGAATGTAAGGAGAGTAAAAGGAGATAAGTTCAAGTGGTAATGATAAGAGACAACAAGAGGTAGGACAAGAGGTGAGAAATCCTGGGAAGCCCTGCACACTGGGAGAGTCTACCTGTGATGAGCTTATAGAAAAAATGCTTCACAATGGGCAATCATAGATGGGCCCCAATCTTTATAATAGAGAACCCCTCAAATCAATGGGGGTCATAGAACTATTTATTTGAAGTATTAAAAAATGTAATAATGAAACAAAATGAAGCAAAAACTAAAGAATATAACAGTATCAAGAAAGCTATTTTGCACCAAGATTATTTGAAACTGAATTACAAATCCATAACTTATGATGCTTAATGACTATTAATCAAACTGTTTCTTTCCATTTAGCACCAATGGAAAAGGAAAAGAATAGCTTAGTTTTTTAATTCTCTAAAACATTTATTATGTACTACTGTGTGTCACAGCAAAGTTTTCTGGTATCTAATAGACTCGGAGAGCCTTAAGGACAGGGAACATGTCTTATTTCAACACTGCATGTTCCCTAGGCTACAAGGTATGGCCCTCAGTCAGGAAGGCCCAAGTTCAAGTTCTGCCCCGATACACAATGGATTCATGACCCTCAGGCAAGTCATCTCACATCTAAATGCCCCCAGCAGCTCTTTAAGAATAGAAGTGGCAGATTTTTCCATTGATAAAGGGGCTTTCCTCAAAAGGAAATGTATACCTATACCAATAAAATTAGGCCCAGATTTTTAAAAAAAATCCCTTAGGATCTAAGATAATGTTCTATACACAGTAAACTCTTAAAAAATGTTTGCTTCAGGGGCAGCTGGGTAGCTCAGTGGATTGAGAGTCAGGCCTAGAGACTGGAGGGCCTAGGTTCAAATCTGGCCTCAGACACTTCTCAGCTGTGTGACCCTGGGCAGGTCACTTGACCCCATTTCCCACCCTTACCACCCTTCCACCTATAAGCCAATACACAGAAGTTAAGGGTTTAAAAAAAATGTTTGCTTCTTGCAATGATCTGGGACAATCCTGAAAGACTTCTGAACTGCTGGAGTCATCTTTCACATCGGTAATTTATGGTTTTATTTGGGGGTTTTGGTTATGTAGGCGTGTGTTCTTACAATGACCAAAATAGAAGTATGGCTTTTTAAAAATTATTATTTTAAATTTTAAATTTTAAAATTTATTTTAAAAAATTTTCCACGGTTACATGATTCATGTTGTCTCCCTCCCTTGACAAACAATTCCACTGAGTTATACATATATTATCACTCAAAATCTACTGGAAGTATATTTTGCATGATAATACGGTGGCAATGAGAATTCTGAAGCATGGAATACTGTAGGAAGGCAAGGAGGGTGCTAGAGTAGAAATCTTTGCATGAACAGAATAGCATGGGGTATTGAGCTTGAAGGGCTGGGATGTGGGGTGGGTGAGCTGTAAGAGCATTGAAAAGGAAAATGAGAGGAGCTTTTTTTTTTTTTTTTTTTGAGGGAGCTGATCCTCCCCTTCTTTCTTCAAAGTCTGGCCCACTCCTCTCCTCAAATCCTACTTCATGGTTGGAGATAAGAGGAAAGGAAAAGTGTTGGATAACCAGATGGTAGATATTTCCAAGAGACAGCACAAAGTTAATAGTATATAGCAATCAAAGTGTGATTATTCTTATATGCCATGTGCAAACAAAATCAACTTAGCTAGATCTACATTCCATCACCAGACTTAAACTTAAAACTTAAACACAAGAAGTCTTATTAGAACACTCCTCTGTGGCCCCAGAAGTTATTCCCAGGCTCTGTCTTGATTTCCTCTGATCTAAAGGTATCAATGTAATTTGGAGTTTCATGCCTCCTGTCTGATCTCACCTGGTCCCCGGGATTGACTGTCATCACAAATGTGTAGATCCAATCGAGAAATAAACAAATGATAAGATGATTCCTTCACATCAAACTTCTCAAAGTACTGGCTGATACGGCTGTTGCTGTGACTGCTACCAAATGTCTGGCTCCAAGAATGAGGGGCACTGTGAGCAGCAGGTGAAGTACTCTGTTATAAAGAGAAATAAAAGCTCCAACCACTGAGATTCTAAATATAGGATTTCTTAAAGTAGACAAAACATATAATAATTCTTGGGAAAGCCAACATACATCATGTACAACACTGCCCCAGGGCAAGACACCCCTTTTCTCTTGTACTCATAAATCAGGTTGCTCCCTTGGGACTGGTTGCACTCACTTTAATTTCAACTCCACAAGGTTGGAACTAGTCTAGTCAGACTGTCAAAGAAATCACTAACACATTTTTCCAGGCTCTTGTCCATTGTCATTTAAGTGTTACTATTAAGTAGACTCCAGAAAAACCCGTGAATTAGAAGACATAGATGGCAGATTTATTAATAAATCACATGAAAGAATATCATTCTACCAAAAGAATCTTCCACTATTCCCTTCTTATATGATTCCCACTCCTTGGATTTTGGATCCTACTCCTATTTTGACTATGGAAGTCCATCATGCCAACTCACTTGTATGGGCCCAGGTGCCAAGCTCTTTCTCTGTAGGGCTGACTTCTCCATGGCTTCACTCAACGATTCTGCATACTTCATCATAGCTTTGAGCTGTGAGTCAGTCAGTACCCATAGCAGGTCATCCAGCAGGAACATCAGCTTGGAGGCTATCACATTGCAGTCTTTGGTCTGACAGGACCGGAGATAGAATTCCTTTTGTTATAAAACTGTAATTTTATCAAAATCAGCTTTACTGGGTCAACCTAAGAAATGGCTCCTCAACCCCCCCAGATTTAGTTTTGCTTTATTTTATTTTTGCTGTTAGGTAGCTTGGTTTAATCTTTAGCACTTGAGAAAAAATGTACACTGGTTTGTTCAAAATTCACCCTCCGCAAACCTTCGTGAAAATCACAGAGATTTCATTCACTCATGCAAAATCAGTTTACAAACTTTTTTGGTAATTTCATATTACTGACCCATTTTCTCCAATGAGTATTGGCCCAACAACTGAAAAAATTTAAAGTAAATTACAAAGAAAAACTTTTCAAATGTAATTGTTCTTCAGAATATTTGCAGATTCAGGTTATATATACATTGTATTGTATACAGCTCAAGTTTCATTGCTGGAATATGCCTTAGTATAAAAGAGTCTATATTTGGCAATTAGTGGAGACAATAGTGTCTAAATATTAGATATTATTCTAAAAATTAGTTCTAAAATTAATATTTAGACAATATTATCTAAAAATTCAAGGGTTACAGATACATGTGTAAAGATAGGATTAACTCTCCCCTGCCCATTTTTCGATTTAATCACCAAAAGCATATAAACCCCACTTATCCTTAAGTAGGGGAGGTCTGTGACCCACGTGTGTGATAGTGGGTAACGAATCAGAATCGACTGACTGCCCCCTGGACAATCCTAAGCAAAGCTTTAGCTGTAACAGGACCACGTAAAGTGAAAGGAAGGCACAGGAAGTGATGAAAGGAATGGTCTTTAAAAGTGGCAAGAACTTCCTGTGAGGGGGTCTTGGGCCTTCAATTTGACCCTGGAGGAGCTCCTGCTTGGAACTTTGGACTGCTCTTGAATTTTCCCTTAGAATTGCCACGTCAGTGAGTGAAAAAAGCTGACTTCCTTTTCCTGGTTTTCCTAGAGTAATATATTAGCCTTTGGAGAACACAAGGAGGCCTCGTGGCTAAAACCCTTGTTTAATTTACCTCTGGGCCCCCTTTGCTGGGACCTCTGACACCCTGCCTGGTTCAGACCAGGCTGGAGTAATCTCTCTGATTTCCTTACTTTCACTCTTTCTCCTTTTGTAAATAAACTACCATAAAAAAGTCATTCTAATGAGTAATAATTCCTGGCAACCACAATCTTACAAATTTAGTCTAACCCTTTAATTTTTTTTTTAAAACCCTTACCTTCCGTCTTGGAGTCAATACTGTGTATTGGCTCCAAGGCAGAAGAGTGGTAAGGGTAGGCAATGGGGGTCAAGTGACTTGCCCAGGGTCACACAGCTAGGAAGTGTCTGAGGCTAGATTTGAACCTAGGACCTCCCATCTCTAGACCTGGCTCTCAATCCACTGAGCTACCCAGCTGCCCCTAACCCTTTAATTTTTAACCTTTAAACATGGTAGTCACATTCAGACAAGTTTCCCAGACAAGTTTTTTTTGTTTTTGTTTTTTTTTTTAAACCCTTGTACTTCGGTGCACTGTCTCATAGGTGGAAGATTGGTAAGGGTGGGCAATGGGGGTCAAGTGACCTGCCCAGGGTCACACAGCTGGGAAGTGGCTGAGGCAGGGTTTGAACCTAGGACCTCCTGTCTCTAGGCCTGACTCTCACTCCACTGAGCTACCCAGCTGCCCCCCAGACAAGTTTTATGTTGATTTTAACTTTGGGAATGATTAAAATTTATTTTTAAAAATTATAATCAGAACCATCCCTATAAATGACATATAGTAGACCTCTGAAGAAGGAAAAAACATTTCATCTCTTTGCTCTAGGCAAGGTGCAAGGCAAATTACTCATAAGTTCCTTCCCCTGATATAAAATTGAGTTTCTTTAAACATTAATCAAGTCACATGGAAGCTATATTCAGTGAGAGGAGTTGCTTTTGTTGGCAAGATCTTGGGGACAGTGTGGAAGGGTAAAAGAGGCATTATTTGAGGTAAATTTCATTCTTCCTGACCTACTGAGTTCCTGAAAGAAAATAAAGAGAACAAGTAAGAAAGAGAAAGATTTATCAGCTCTTTTAAGAAGTTTGGCTTCTCTTTCCTCAAGAATTTAGAGTTGAAAACAGTATGGGGAAAATCAGGTTAAGATCAACAACTCATACCCTATACCAAGATAAATTCAAAATGGATAAATGACTTACATATAAAGAGCGAAATAATAAATAAATTAGGTGAACATAGAATAGTATACCTGTCAGATCTATGGGAAAGGAAGGAATTTAAGACCAAGAAAGAGATAGAGAACATTACAAAATGCAAAATGAATGACTTTGATTATATTAAATTTAAAAGATTTTGTACAAACGAAACCAATGCAATCATAATTAGAAGGGAAGCAACAAAGTGGGGAAAAAAATTCATTACAGAACTCTCTGAGAAAGGTTTAATTTCTCAAATATATAAAGAACTAAGTCAAATTTACCAAAAATCAAGTTATTCCCCAATTGACAAATGGTCAAGGGATACGAATAGGTAATTTTCAGAGGAAAAAAATTAAGACTATCAACAAACACATGAAAAAGTGTTCTAAATCCCTCCTGAAATGCAAATCAAAACAACTAGGTGTGTACCACCTCACACCTAGCAGATTGGCCAATATGACAGCAAAGCAAAATGATAAATGTTGGAGGGGATGTAGCAAAATTGGGACATTAATGCATTGCTAGTGGAGTTGTGAATTGATCCAACCATTCTGGAAGGCAATTTGGAATCATGCCGAAAGGCCTTTAAAAGAATGCTGCCCATTAATCCAACCATCCCACTGCTGGGTTTGTACCCCAAAAAGATAATAAGGAAAAATGTTTGTACAAAAATATTCATAGCTGAGCTCTTAGTTGGTAAAAAATTGGAAAATGAGGGGGTGTCCCTCCATTGGGAATGACTGAACAAATGATAAACTGGAGGATTGCTATGTGAACTGGAAAGACCTCCACGAACTGATGCGGAATGAAATAAGAACCAGAACACTGTACACAGTAACTGAAATACTGTGGGACAATCAAATGTAACAGACTTTGCTACTAATAGCAATGCAATGATCCAGGACAATCCTGAGGGACTTATGAGAAAGAATACTATCCATGTCTAGAGAAAGAACTGTGGGAAATAGAAACACAGAAGAAAAACATATGATTAATCATGTGGTATGGTGGGGATATGATTGGGATTTTGGCTTTTGGCTTTAAAAGATCATTCTATTGCAAATATAAATAATATGGAAATAGGTTTTGAACAATGATACATATCTAGCCCAGTGGAATTGCTTGTCAGCTCTGGGAGGAGGGAGGGAAGAGGGGTGGGAAAGAATATGAATCATTTAACCATGGAAAAATATTCTAAATAAATAAATTAACTTAAAAAAAAAGAATTTAAAGAGTTGAGAGAAAAGATAGATTCCCAGGGACTAAAGTGTTTTGGAGGAAGTTAGCCCAGAAGATGCTTAAGAAAGAAATTCTGAAGGCACAAAGAGAAATGATTTTAAGGAGGAAGAAAAAAGGGTTTGTCTGAGAAGACTAAAATGGATGTCAGGGAAATTACCCATTAACTCAAATGAAATATAAATGTATAGAATGATGGAAGCAAGGAAAGGTTAATAGAGGATGAATATAAGAGTATAATGGCAGGGGGCAGGCAGGTGGCTCAGTGGATTGAGAGCCAGGCTTAGAGACAGGAAGGCCTAGGTTTAAATCTAACCTCAGACACTTCCCAGCTGTGTCACCCTGGGCAAATCACTTAACCCCCATTGCCTAGTATAGGAGTAAGTAAGAGATAAGGGAAAAGTATGGATTATCTTTAAGAGGAAAGGAAAGGAGGATCTTGCATTCCCCTGGGAAAACCTAATCTTGTGGAAAGATTTAGGGATTCATGAGTTGGAGAATTTGCCTTGGAGAAGACTGTCTGTTCCCTGGAGTACAGAGAGATCAATCTGTTTGAAAGCTACCAGTCAGAGATCCACTTGCCTAAGGTAATCCCAAAGGTTTATCACCTGGGACTCTGGGTTACCTATGAAGCCAACCCTGGCTTCTTTTCTTTTCTTTTATTTTCTTTTCTTTTCTTTTCTTTTCTTTTCTTTTCTTTTCTCTTCTCTTCTCTTCTCTTCTCTTCTCTTCTCTTCTCTTCTCTTCTCTTTTCTTTTCTTTCTTCTTTCCTTCCTTCCTTCCAACCCTTACCTTCCATCTGGGAGTCAATACTGTGTATCAGTTCCAAAGCAAAAGAGTGATAAGGGCTAGGCAATGGAGGTTAAGTGACTTGCCCAGGGTCACACAGCTAGGAAGTGTCTGAGGCCAGATTTGAACCTAGGACCTCCCGTCTCTAGGCCTAGTTCTCAATCCACCAAGTTACTCAGCTGCTCCCTGACTCTCTTCTTAAAGACAATTTGGGTAGTTAGATCAATAGATAGTCAGATAGCTTTTGGGTTGTAAGTAAGAACAGCAAGTGGATAGGCAGGGCTTAAAGAAGCAATAGTAGAGTACCTCTTGCAAGGTGTGTTCAAGTTGGGTGAAGCTTAGATCTGTAGTTTTAGGATCCTTCCTACCCTATCCCTTTATAATTAACAAAATTAAAAATTAAAATAATAAATAATAAAAATTAACAAAAAAACAAATTAATAAAATGAACTTGGTTTGAAAAGCCCAAGGGTTTTGTGCTTTGCTGGTCCTGAGAAGGGCCCTAGGTGCGTGTTTCTCATCTCCCGTGCATCTAGGCCTTTCCCAAACAATCTACCTCTCTTTGGAGGAACTAGCTTTTTGAAAATCTTTGTCATCAAATTTGCCAATGACACAAAGCTGGGACAACTAACATAGTAAATGAAAATCAGGATCCAAAAGAGTCTTGACGAAGCTAGAGTACTGGGTTGAATCTAGATGATGAAATTCAGTAGAAATACATATAAAGTCTTGTACTTAGGTATAAAAAAAATCAACTTCACAGTAAAAAACAATATTCTAAAAAAAATCTGGGGAAGTTTATTGACTGCAAATTCAATATGAGTCAGTGGTCCTATGTATAGTCAAAAAAGCTAATTTTATCTTGAATTGCATGAAGAGAAACATAGCTTCCAGGAATAAGGAGGTAACAGATAATCCCACTATATCCCATCCTGGTTAGACTTCATCTAGGCCACTGTATTTAGTTCTGTACAACATGCAATTTAATCAAGACAATGATAAGTTGAAGGATAGTAGAGGGTGTGGAATCATATATGAAAATTAGTTGAAGGAAATGGCTAAAGCCCAGAAAAAAGAAGACTCAAGGATCCATGATAACTGCTTTCAAACATCTGAAGGGATGTCATGTGGAAGAGGGATTGCTCTTGTTCTGATTAGCCTCAGAGGGCTATAAAGTAGGAGCTATGTATTGAAATTGCAAAGAGGCCAAATTTAGGCTTGATATCAAGAAAAATTTTCCAACATTTAGAGCTATCTAAAAGTGAAATAAATATCCATGAGAGGTAGTGGGTTCCTCCTCCTTGGATATCTTTAAGCAGAAGTTAGATCAACACGTATCAGATATATTAAAATGGGAGATGCTTTTATGTTTTGGAGCAGATGGCTACTGAAGTCCCTTCTAACACTCATATTCTGTAATTCTTGAATTTTCTAATGTTTTCACTGCTTACTAAGAAGCAATGAAACTGAATTTCTCAGGGACTGAGTCAGCTGCTCTAAAGCAGAGGTTCCTAATCTTTTTTGTGTCAATAGACTACTTTAGGGGGCAGCTGCGTAGCTCAGTGGAGTGAGAGTCAGGCCTAGAGACAGGAGGTCCTAGGTTCAAACCCGGCCTCAGCCACTTCCCAGCTGTGTGACCCTGGGCAAGTCACTTGACCCCCATTGCCCACCCTTACCAATCTTCCACCTATGAGGCAATACACCGAAGTACAAGGGTTTAAAAAAAAATAGACTACTTTAATAATCTGGCAAAACCTACGAATCCCTTCACAATATAATGTTTTTAAATGCATAAAATAAAATATAGATTATAAATAATTACAAAGGAAACCAGTTATATTGAAACAGATATCAAATTACTTAAAAAAAAAGTTCATAGAACTCCTAGACCACAGAAGAGTAAACTAGTCTATGCCATAACACTACATAACAGGCCTATGATAGCGTAATTCTAGATGTCAAACCCAAATATAAGAAAAAGAAGTTATTTACTTCCAAGGCTGTCCATGAAAATGGGAAAAGGAAACTGTTATGTGGAAAAAGATACTCACTCTTCTCTTAAGGGCTATTTGGATCCTGCCCTGGTTGGTAATGAGCCTCAGTGGAGTAGTGAGTGGATCTTGATCACCGTTGTCAGTGGCATCTGCCTCAATTCGAAGAGTCTGCCATGTTAGCTCCTTAAATGTCAGAACCTGGGAGAAAACATTCTCTTAGAATGCTGATGACCAAACTGACCAAAAGAGGGCAGTAAGACTAAGACCATTAAGCAAACAAAGAACAGAAACTCCCACCACCTTCAATTGAGCAGAGCTCCAGAAGGCAACTGACTGGAACACCCAGAATTGCAGGAAAAGAATAAAGGGCAAATTTGCTGGCATCAAAACCGAGGTTGATATTTACATTCTAAAAAAACTTTTTTAATAATTTAGAATATATGTTTTTAGATATGACCATTTTGGATTTTATTTAATGTTTTTGTTTCCTTCACATAAGTCCTACTCTGGTACCTCATGATGAGGTGGAAATGACCCTGGATTCTAAAGGACTATACCAATGGACTACTCAAAATGGAGGGGCTGCTATCCTGCTAGAGGACATTTTTGAGACTGTCTTGTATCCACAGATCTGTTTTGTCAAAAAGAAGGAGCTTTTCATTAATAAGCATACCCTAAAAAGGCCATGAAATAAAGGAAAAAATGTTTTGGTGGTAGAAAGCATTAGAAAGAATTTTAAAAATCAAAAGGATTATTATCCTTAAAAATGAACAAGGATTACTCTTATTTCAGTTCTCCTCCCATTCCCCTTAAAGGTTGTCACCTCTCCTCGGTGGGGGTCAGTGATGCGGGTGAGGCGAAGGTCACTCTGCTGCCAATTAGGGTTAACGCTGTAGCCCTGGAGCTGCCACAACTCGAAAGAGGCATGAAAGGCCTTGGAGTGAATCTTGATGGTGATAGAATTAACGATAATGAACATGCCCTCCACTACCTTCTCAGCAAAGCCATACTCACTGTAAACAATGAGACAGAACAATCAAAGGATCAAGATAACCTGAATGCATTTTCCTCCAACCTGAAAGATGAGTGAACTAAAAGAGACTATTTCCAGTCTTCAAAGCAGTGCTCCTTCAATAATAAACTAGATATTGTTGGACAATGGGCATCACAGGCCTGAAGAAGAAACTAATAAAAAGAAGGAAGCATTAGGTTTCTATAGGATATTAAAAAAGAAGACATCCTCTTTAAACATAAGGACACCAGAAAGTATACCAACAATGGAGTAGCTCCATTTCTTGAAGTCTAACCTATATTCATTACTACTCTACTTTGCAAGACACTTTCAAAACAACATTTCTATATTTCTATGGTGAAAGATAAAAGGAAATAGAAGGGACAATGCCATAAGAGCTTTTTACTGAGTATGTAGTTCTGCTTTACATATACTTGGTCTTAAACCTGTCCAATATAAGTAAACCTTCCCCCAAAATCTTTTCTCCTCCCACTCCCTTTGGATCACCCCATTTCTTTACCTAGTTTCCCATATTCAATTCTGTTGATCTTGCCTTTGCAAACTCTCAAATCTGTGCCTTCTTTTTTATTTTTATTACCATCACTATGCTCTAGGTCCTCATTACCACTCATCTAGACTTTTGCAGTAAGTACTAAAAGGTCTTCCCACCAGATTAATCTCCTTTACACTCAAATCTGATAATATGACTCCTTTCAAAATTCTTCAGTGGTCTCCTAACATATATCAAATCAAGTCCATAATCCTTAGCCTGGACAGCAAGACCCTCCACAATTTGACAAGATCCTTTCTTTAAAAAAAAAAGTCCTATTTTGTTTTTACAACATAAGTCATTTCTGTATATTCTTGTTTTTCACAATGTGTGCACACACACATATATATGCACAGACACGCACATTTAATTCTACCATATAAATACAAAAAAGTTAATCCAACCAACCAAAACTGAAACCACATCTGACAAATACCCACCTCCTACTGAGAGAACCCAATGTTCTTGCTTTTAATTTCTTTCTGTTTTATGGTATATGTAAATAATAGTCAGGAGTGGGAACATCCTTACTTTATTGGGAAAGCTTCTAATATTTCTGTACTACAATCTTACCTTTCCAGACTTACGTAACACCACTCTTATTTTCATGTGTTTTGTGCTCTAACCAAATTGAACTACTTTTCATTTTGTACTTTCTTATCTCCATTTCTTTGTTCATGCAAGGAATGTTCTCCCTTGACATCTTCAACCTGCTTAAAACCTACCAATCTTTTAAGGCTCAGCTTAAATGTCATCTATTCCATGAAGCCTTCCCTCATTCCCCCACCATCACTGCCTAAACAATACAAAGCAACTGATTTAGACTCTTTTGATGCATTATGGTCTGTTACTATCAAGAACTGTTTTGTAACATTTTTCACTACAGTTATTTATGTGCCATATCATCAAAGTATTTTGTCAACTCCATGAGGTTAGGGACCATACTTTATCTCTGTAACTTCTCCAAGCAGGGCCAAGGATAGTGTCCTAAACATAACAGACATTTCATGTTTACTAAAGTTGACATTGGATACTCCTGGCTTATTCATCCCACTACTTCTAATGCCAGAAATGAATGTTACAGAAATAACTGGATCCAGAGCAACTGACCTCTGCCCTGAAGCCAGGGCAATGGGAGACTGTCCATTGGGGGGCCGAGGCTCTTCACATGTTCTCATTTCTACTTCCACTTTATCCAGACACTGCAAGGAAAACCATTTATTTTATTTTTTTCTTATTAAATTTTTTTCCTTTGAATATTTTCCCATAGTTACATATTTCATGTTCTTTTCCTCTCCCCCATGCCCCCCCAACCCCTGCAGTCAACGCACAATTCCACTGGGTTTTACATGTATCATTGATTAAGAACTAATTCTATATTATTGATAGTTGGACTAGAGTTATCGTTTAGCATCTACATCCCCAATAATATCCCCATCAGCCCATGTGCTCAAGCAGTTGCTTTTCTTCTGTGTTTTAACTCCAACAGTTCTTATTCTGAATGTGGCTAGTTTTCTTTCTCATAAGGCCCTCAGCCTTGCTCTGGTTCCTTGAATTGCTGTTAGTAGAGAAGTTCATTATGTTCGATTGTACCACAGTATATCAGTCTCTGTATACAAGGTTCTCCTGTATCTGCTCCTTTCACTCTGCATCAATTTCTGGAGGTCATTCCATTTCATATGGAATTCCTCCAGTTCATTATTCCTTTGAGCACAATAGTATTCCTTCACCAACAGGTACCACAATTTGTTCAGCCATTCCCCAATCGAAGGGCATTCCCTTATTTTTCAATTTTTTGCCACTACAAAGAGCGAGGCTATAAATATTTTTGTGCAAGTCTTTTTCTTTAATATCTCTTTGGGGTATAAACCAAGTAGTGCTATGGCTGGATCAAAAGGCAGATAGTCTTTTAAAGCCCTTTGGGCATAGTTCCAAATTGCCATTCAGAATGATTGGATCAATTTACAACTCCACCAGCAATGCAATAATGTCCCAATTTTGCCACATCCCCTCCAACATTCACCACTTTCCTTTGCTGTCATGTCAGATAATCTGCTAGGTGTGAAGTGGTACCTCAGAGTTTTTTTGATTTCCATTTCTCTAATTATAAGAGATTTAGAACACTTTTTCATGTGTTTGTTGATAGTTTTGATTTCTTTATCTGAAAATTGCCTATTCACATCCCTTGCCCATTTATCAATTGGGGAATGGCTTGTTTTTTTTGTACAATTGATTTAGCTCTTACATATCTGAGTAATTAGACGTTTGTCCGAGTTTTTTGTTACAAAGATTTTTTCCCAATTTGTTGCTTCCCTTCTAATTCTGGCAACATTGGTTTTGTTTGTACAAAAACTTTTTAGTTTAATGTAATCAAAATTATTTATTTTACATTTTGTAATTTTTTCTAACTTGCTTGGTTTTAAAATCTTTCCTAAGGAAAGCCATTTAGAAGTGAATGCTCAGCAAAGCATATGCTAATATTTAAAAAATCTTAAGATCACCAGACTTGGTGCTGGAAGGGACCTTAGAGATCATCTAATACAACTGGCACATCTGATAGATCAAGAAACTTAGGCACACAGGTAAGCAACTTGCCCAAAGTCACAAGGTAGTAAGAAGAATGGCTGGGATTTGAACCCAGTGACTTGACTCCAAATCTAGCATTCTTTCTATGACATCATTGTGTTTCCCAAATACCTAGCTCAATAATCCCAGCATTACCCAATTCTATCTTCCTTCCTCTCACTTAGATGCAATATTAAACTCATTTTTAGAAATTTTTAGAAATAAGGAAACTATGGCAAGAGATGTTAAATGTCTTTCCCAAGATAATACACTAATAAGTTGCCAAGAAAAAATGTCCTAAATTCAGATTCAGTGCTTATTCCACTACATAATGGACTGAGATCCCTGCCTTAGAAATTATCTTTTTTTAAACACTTATCTTCTGCCTGTCTTAGTATCAATTCCAAATGCTACTAACTGCCTGTTCCTGTCCAAAAGAGTCTTGAAATAATGATGTATTCTAATGGCAATACAAAACTAGAAAATTCAGAAGTCTTAATTTCTGTTCTTTAGCTATAGCCACTTTACTAAAAAGACCTCTTAGGCTAATCAAATAACCGTCAAAGTGTCTTCAAAAAAATCCAAAAGAAGCATCAGCAGTCTACTATATTCCCAAAAGGAAGGCACAAAGATTGAGAAAAGGATCTAAGATTTCCCAGAAGTGTAAATGAATCTTACTTATGCCTTTGTGGGGACAACAGGCTACCATTTAATACTTACTGTCTTCCATGAGACCTACAAATAAAGAATTAAAGTAATTAAGAATGGAAGTTCATTGGCCTCTTTGGTCAAAGAAAGAAGAAAACTGAGTCCTAAGAATAAAAAATGTATGGAAGTTGAAAGGTAGCTCTGGCCTAATTTTCAGAACTATTTTATATTACTCCTCTTCAAACAATATCTGTTTCAGCAAAACTAACCTATTTATTATTGTCTAATGTCAGCATTTCCTCTTCCACCTTCAAGACTTTGCACAGATCATTTCGAATGCCTGCAAAATTTACCCTCCTCACTTAAGTTTCCTTCAAGGTGCAACTAAGGTTCCACTTCTTACAGAGAATATTTATTGATCTCTCTAGCTATCTGAGTTCTTTTTCTGCTCAAGTATTATCATGTTTATATCTCTGTTTAACCACTGACTCCTCCAAAGAGATGATAAGCACCTTAAGGAGAGGTTCTTTTTTTTTTAATTTTTGTCTTTGTGTCCCTAGCATCCTTCATAGGGCCTTGTAATAGTCAACACTTAATAAATGCTGGATCTGAAATGACTCTAAAGACAATATCCAGGAGGAAGATTTGAGTAGAGGTTTCAGAACTAAGACTAACAAACAGCTAACTGACTGTCCTTTTACATTTGTTTTTAGGCTTTTAAGATAAACTATAACTTTCTATCTACCCTTGTAATTTTTAAGTCTTGTCTTTTTCCCTGTAGCAACCAGCAACAAAAAGCCTTGGGGTGGAGGTGTGGGGGTAGTTTCTAAAGGAACTATTGTATGTTTGATTTGGTGATAGCAGGGAGAGAAAGTCATGTGAATCTATTTTCCATTCTGCAAGAAGACTCCAGTAATAAGAAATTCAAAGGAAAGATCAGACCTAATGGTAGCACTGAAAGGTGAAAGGTAAAAGGTAAACAAAATCCTGCAGACCCTGGGAGCAATAAAGAGGGGTTAATGAGAAGCCAATTATATATGGGGGGGATTTAAACTAGAAAGAGGCCTGTTCATTCACAGAAAGGTCTTCTAAGCCTCCAGAACCTACCCTAGGTTTTAAATGATCAGCATTAAAAAAAACATGGCATCATAAAATATCAGATGGACATAGCCTGTCCACCTTTAACCAGTTCTTTCAGAAAGTTAGCTGACATGCTTTATTTGATTAGATAAAACACAAGAACTACATTTCCAAAGGTACAGTTATAGACTGGCAGCAAGGTGCAATGGAAAGAGACTGGCCTTGGAACAGAAAGACAAGAGCTCAAATTCTAGGTCTGATGCAATCTAGGTGAGTGACCACTGACAAGGTACTTCCCATATCCCAGCCTCAGTTTCCTCATCTATAAAACTGACATAAAACCAGTGACTCTAGCCACTGTTACTATGAGAAAAAATGCTTTAAAACCTTAACATTACATCAACTATTATTATTATTACCAAACAGATTGGGTGTGTCTTCAGCTTTGTCCACTGGATCTGAAAGAGATAGAAAAAAGGAAAAGGGAATTAATAATGTTTTCCTTCCAAGTAAAACTATTTAGCTAAGGAAGTCATCAGCTGTCTAATACCCAGGCTCACCCTGATAGAGGCCTTGTTGCAGAAGACCCGAGTGATAGCTAACCATGTGGGAAGTTCTAGTACATTCTGCAGAACCTCTTCATCCAGCTCCAGATTGGTCAGTTGTCCCTCCCCTTTCAGAGTACTCAGGTTGATTTTGTCAGGGGACAAATTCTTAGTAAACCTGATAAAAATAAAAATGAGAATCAATTACTTCCCATAATGTTTCAGTACTCAGACCAAAATCCTACTGATTAAGATATTTGATAATAAACTCATACATATTTTCTGCTGGTTCATATCATCACTTTCCTGAAGTCAGGGCCCAAGGGACTGCTAATAGTTCAGAAAAACTGGGGTCTTCACAAGTTTATTTCTTAAGATAAGAACTCTGAATAAAAGATGTTTGGAGGACAGTCAGTATGAGCAATTTTCATTACTGTTGCCTCTACATGTTTCATTCATTTTCTAATCACACTAATCATAAAATTGAACATTTACATTAACAGCATAATAAAGTTAAAGTATTTTGCTAAAAGTTATAAAAAAGAAATGAGAAAGTAATGTCAGTAAAGTAGAAGGGCATATCCATTACTAAGAAGAGCTGAGGACAAAAATAGTGATCTAGTAATATTAGCTGTGGAGAATAAGGAAAGAAGAAACAGGGTATCAATTTCCTTTCACTTAGTGCCCTACAAGTCAGGTAAGAGTTTAAATTAACTGTGAAGTGGTCATAATTAATACACATTACTCAAGCCTTAATAAAGCTGAACAGTTTAATGTTCCCACTCATGACATACCAGTAAATAGTATCACATAATAATGTAGTTGTTACTGCAATATTAATAGTAGAGAAAATGAAAGATACAGAGATAAGGTGAGTTAGAAAAGGAGGAAAAGAAAGCCCAAAGTCAGCCAATTTTAAGTAGGGCCCATTTCCTTTAGCATCAAGAAAATACAGCTATCTGGTTTGATTTCTCTCTTCATTGTGCTCCTTCTCCCCAACCAGAATTCCTGGCTTATCTTACCAGTTCTTCCAAGGATCTTGCATTTTTTTAGTTACCACAACACTGATGCCTCAACATCTCAACACTTCCCAGTCACTCAACAAAAGTCCACATAAAGGAAAGGAGAAAAATTATCAAGAATTAAAGCAAAAGTTAAAGAAGTGGGGAGAGGGTAGCTAGATGGCTCAGTGGATTGAGAGCTAGGCCTAGAGATGGGAGGTCCTGGGTTCAAATCTGACTTCAGACACTTCCTAGCTTTGTCCTGGGAAAGTCACTTAATCCCCATTGCCTAGCCATTACCACTCTTTTGCCTTGGAATCAATAACCAGTATTGATTCTAAGACAGAAGGTAAAAGTTTTAAAAAAAATTAAAGAGGTTTTTCTGGGTTAAGATGGCGGCAGAGTAAAAAGCAGCTCTTAACCTCTCCTGACCAAAACACACAAAACTCCTCAAGGGGACATAAAAACAAGTCCAGACGAACGGAGGAACCCCACAACAGGGCACAGCGTGGAAGGTACGTGGAATCGAGACATTTCCAGGCTATAAAGGGCTCTCACTCAATCGCGGGCTGAGCAACCGCCCCACCCCCACCCCCTCCACACTCACCTATAGCTCCAAACACAGCTAAAAAGAAATAGAGCAAGTTTGGGGCACCCATCGAGTCATCGGCAGCTCCGGGACCTGTTCCTGAGAGCAGCTAGACTTAGGACCCCATTAAGTCAAAAACGCACGCGAAATCTGAGCGCGCGTGGGAGCAGGACTCTGGGCGCAGAGTGCCGGCTGAGCAGAGGTGTGGGTGGAGGCAGACACAGCCAGGAACTAAAGCCTAAGTGGGGAACCAGTGCAGACGGGTATACGACTGTGGAAGTAGCTCCCTGAGACTTGTAAAGGAACCTCCTGCAGAGGATCAAGCAAGGGAATCCACCAGGGGGCTTTACCTTGGAAAAAACTAGAACTCAGACCTCAGGAGCTAATAGATCTCTGACAGACACTGAGCGCGAGGATAAACCTGAGAAGCTGCTGGGCTAAAGATGGCTAATCAGTCACAGGAAGTTCAGAAGAGAAAGAATAATAACAAAAAAAAGAAGTCTTTAACACTCGACAGCTTTTACACAGAGAAAATCCAGACAACCGAGCAAACAGAGGAGGAGAACAAACAACCATCCAGACCCTCCCCAAATAAGGAAAACTCCTCACAAGCTATGGAAGAGTTCAAAACTGAGATTTTGAGGAAAATGGAAGAGATCTGGCAAGAAAATAACAGTTTAAAAGGTAGGATCTTGCAACTGGAAAGCGAGGCTCAGAAACCAAATGAACTGATAAGCAAATTGAACACAAGAAATGACCAGATTGAAAAGGAATACCAGAAGATTATGGCCGAAAACCAGAAGATTATGGCCGAAAACCAGAAGATTATGGCCGAAAACCGAAAGATTATAGCCGAAAATCAATCCCTAAAGGCTAGAATTGAGCAAGTAGAAACTAATGATCTCTCAAGACAACAAGAACAAATAAAACAAAGCCAAAAGACTGAAAAAATAGAAGGAAACATGAAATATCTCAATGAGAGAGTGACAGACCAAGAAAACCGGTCTAGAAGAGACAATTTGAGAATAATCGGTCTTCCAGAAAAACCAGAAATTAATAAAAACCTGGACTCTATACTAACAGAAATAATTCAGCAAAATTGCCCTGAAGTCCTACAACAAGAGAGCAATATAGACATTGAAAGGATTCATAGAACACCTGCGGCATTCGATCAAGAAAGGAAAACACCAAGAAATATCATTGCAAAATTCAAGAGTTTCCAAGCAAAAGAAAAAATCTTACAAGAAGCCAGAAAGAAACAATTCAAATATCAAGGAGCACCAATCAGGATCACTATTATAATATTCACTATTATAGTAATCAGAAGAATAATTAACAGGGTGAGGGTGGAACACTAAATAATCTAAGATGGCAAGGGGGATGGGAAAGAGGGGGTGAATAGCAGGGGACACCAAGAGAAACTTGAGCGAATAAGAAAATAGAATATTCTATTACACACAAAGAGGGCATGGGAGAGAGAGGGGACAAATACTATTATAAGAAGGAGAGGAAGAGAGCATAAAGAGGTAATAATCAAACCTTACTCTCAGTGTAATCAACCCGGAGAGGGAAGAGTAGCTATACTATCCATTGGGAAATAAAACTCTTATCTTACCCTTCTGAGAAAGTTAGAAGGGATAAACCAAGGGGAGCAGGGGAGTGGGGAGAACAAAAAAAGGGAGGGGAGTTTAAGGTTCAGGGTTTGAGCAAAATCTTTTGGGCATCAAATGAGAAAAAGAAGGCAGGAGTGGCTATTATGATTTCTGACAAAGCCAAAGTAAAAATAGATATGATTAAAAAAGACAGGGAAGGTCATTACATCCTGATTAAAGGTAGTATAAACAATGAGGAAATAACACTGCTCAATATGTATGCACCAAGTGGCATAGCACCCAAATTCATAAAGGAGAAACTGGCAGAGCTCAAGAAGGAAATAGATAGTAAAACCATACTAGTGGGAGATCTAAATATTCCTCTTTCAGATCTAGATAAATCAAACCAAAAAATAAATAAGAAATAGGTAAGAGAGGTGAATGAAGTCCTAGAAAAATTAGATCTAATTGATATGTGGAGGAAAATAAATAGGGACAAAAAGGAATACACCTTCTTCTCAGCTGCACATGGCACATTCACAAAGATTGACCATGTTATAGGGCATAGAATCATTGCAAACAAATGCAAAAGAGCAGAAATAATAAATGTAACCTTCTCAGATCATAATGCAATAAAAATAATAATTAGTGAGGGCACTTGGACAGGAAAATCAAAAACTAATTGGA
>NC_058133.1:262049462-262086317 GCF_016433145.1 Gracilinanus agilis | reverse complement strand
CATACCATTGCTGGGTTTGTACCCCAAAGAGATCATAGATAAACAGACTTGTAGGAAAATATTCATAGCTGCGCTTTTTGTGGTGGCAACAAATTGGAAAAGGTGGGTATGCCCTTCAATTGGGGAATGGCTGAACAAACTGTGGTATATGCTGGTGATGGAATACTATTGTGCTCAAAGGAATAATAAACTAGAGGAGTTCCAGGTGAACTGGAAAGACCTCCAGGAACTGATGCAGAGCGAAAGGAGCAGAGCCAAAAGAACATTGTATACAGAGACTGATATACTATGGTAAAATCGAATGTAATGGACTTCTGTACCAGCAGCAATGCAATGACACAGGACAGTTCTGAGGGATTTATGGTAAAGAACGCTACCCACATTCAGAAGAAGAAGTGAAGGAGAAGAAACACATAAGAAAAACAACTGCTTGAACGCATAGGTCGGGGTGGACATGACTAGGGATGTAAACTTGAAACTACCACCCCAATGCAACTAACAACAATTTGGAAATAGGTCTTGATCAATGACACATGTTAAAACCAGTGGAAATATGCATCGGCCATGGGAGGGGGAGACTGGGGGTGAGGGGTGAAGGGGAAAGTAGGAGCATGAATCATGTAACCATGTTAAAAATGAATATTAATAAATGTTTAAAAAATGAAAAAAAACAAGTCTCCATTAGTCAAGTGATAAATGCATATGATGAATAGATAACACATTTACAAGGAGGATGAGTGTTAGCTACTTCATCTTCAAGTCTTGCAAAATGATTTAGATTTTAGAATTTTTTAATTAATGTGGAAATTTTAGATTTTAGTATTTAGAGAATTAGATTTTAGTATTTTTAAAATTGCATTAAAATAATGTAGCATATAAAATGAGTACAGGAATGAGACTTTATTTCCAGACCAGCTCAAGATCACTTACTTGTGACCTTAATGCAAACTATTATGAAAGAGAACTCTTTACTCTGTTGTCTATCCTGAGTTAACATTAACTTAGGTACCTCACTAGATTGTGAAGACAGGATTAACTCTCCCTTGTCTATCTTTTGATTGAATCACCACAAGCTTGAACTAGGTGGAGGAGCTGCAAACCACTTAGTGAATTCACACCCTACCTGGTGCTAGGTGAGAAGCCAACAAAATACTTGAAGAGTTCCCTCCTTTTTTTAACTCAGTCAGAAACTTGTGAATTCTTCTAAAAGTTCACACCCTCAGAAACTGTTCAATCAGGAAACTGTGAACCTTTTTGATGAGAAATTGACCTCCAGAAGGAGAGAAGTTGATCTCACAGACATTGCCCCCTGGGCAGTGCTAGACAATTTGGAAACTATGATTGGCCCCTGTGAAGAGGGGAAGAGGCAAGAAGTCACCATAAAAGCAAGCCCCGAATTCTTGCAGAGCAGATGGTCTTTGAGAAGATAGTCTGAAGAGATTGTCTTCTGGAGATAGTCCTCTAACTGGGGAGAGTCTTCAAGGGAGCTTTGCTGGAGACTGCAGCTTGGGTCCTGGATTTGGAGCTCAGCTTCAACTTAGACTCTGACTCCTGGACTACTTCATTGGGTGAGTGAAATGCTGACTACTTTCTTAGTTTCCTACGAAACTAGCTTCCATCTTGGAGGAGGCCATGTGGTTACTTACCACCAGCCTTCCTGGTTAAGATAGGATAGATAACTTCTCTATCCCCCTCACATTTCTCTTCTTTATTGTTTCCTTTCTATTTATAAATACTTGTAAATAAATTTATGACTTGAGATATAATAAATATTGGTGACCACATAATTTCATAAAATTATTGTCCAACCATTAATTTTCACCTTTATACTACTTCCCCTCTCTACACCTCGGTCCTCTTATCTATACAACAAGTTTAGACAAAATGATCTTTAGAGTACTTTTCAAATTTTCTTCAAATGAAGCTGTCTGTGTTTATGTCTATACATACATCATTTTGGAGGAGAGAAAAAAGAAAGGGGCAGATTGTCTACCAAGTTTATTATAGTGGAACTTCACTTACATTCAAAATAGGAAATAACTTTTATAGACTCTCACATGCTAATTCTTTTTTAATTCTTGCTCTCCTCATTCCCAAAGCATCTGTGGTAAATCCCTTTTCTCATTGAGCAACCTGTTACCACAATACCCTCCTCAGCAGAGAGCCCCAGATTTTACTACAAAAAATGGGAGCTATCAGTATTAAGTTCCCTCTTATTTCAATTCCATACTTCAAATCAACGCAACAATGACCAATCCACAAGCATTTTATAAATATTTCCTATTTGCCAGGCACTGTACTAAATGCTAGAGACACAAAGATAAAGAAAACATTTCCAATGGTAAAAACCATTTGTCAATCAACAAGTATTTATTTATTTAAAAACTCTTGGGCAGCTGGGTAGCTCAGTGGATTGAGAGCCAGGCCTAGAGACAGAAGGTCCTAGGTTCAAATCTGGCCTTAGACACTTCCCAGCTGTGTGATCCTGGGCAAGTCACTTGACCCCCATTGCCTACCCTTACCACTCTTCCACCTATAAGTCAATACACAGAAGTTAAGGGTTTAAAATAAATTTAAAAAAACAAACAAACAAACAAAAAAAACTCTTACCCTTCTATCTTAAAATCAATACTAAGTGTTAATTCCAAGGCAGGAAAACAGTAAGGGCTAAGCAATTGGGTTTAAGTGATTTGTCCAGGGTCACACAGCTCATAAGATTTGAACCCAGGACTTCCCATTTCTAGGCCTGGTGCTCTATCCACTAAACCTAGCTGTCCTAATAAGTATTTATTAAGCACTTATTATGTGTTAGGTATGTGGTGACTCATCGTTTCCCAAGTATGAGCAATTACTTCGTTTCTAGTTTTTTCCTGGACTCACTACTTGATGGTTAGCTTATTCCCATGCCATTATACTCACGTTATTCCAGAAATCCTGAACCACTAACTGCCAAACCCCATTCTCCAGCCTCAAGTCAATGTTCCTTCAGACCTATTCACCTAAATTCTCCTCCAAATTTGTATGTCTTCCAGTGTGCCCTCTTGAATGATTGCTCCAAAGCATAAACTTTTTTCTTCCTCACTCCTTCTTGTCTCCGGGCCCTCATTTAGATATGGTTCTTGCCCAAAGACACTATTTCCTTTACTACGCTTTCTGGTACTCGTGAAACTTAGTCTCACATACTGTCTTCCAAATCATCTGTCACTGTAGGGCAACTGGAATACTCCTTGCTTCCCAAGGTCAATTCCAGACTCTCCAATACTACACCTTCACTAAGCAACTTCTCCAACTCTGAGGTGAACTATCTAAATTTTATCACCCAATCAAGACCCTAGTCTACAGACCCCTGGGAAAATCTCATTCCTGCTTCCTTGAGTTCAGTGCCTGGCTTGAAGTCTTCCTTTCTCTTCACTTTCCTGCCTTCATTCTAGGGGACTGCATTATACCTTCTTAAATACCCTAATATCCCAGTTCTTCAGTCTACTGGCCCCATCTTACCTTTCCAGTCCTCTATTATCATACTTCTCCAACTCTCCACACACTCTACTCTCTAGCTATACTGGCTTAATTGTAGTTCCTCAAATATGTCATTCAGTCTCCAGTCCCAAGCCTTTTCATCAGTTTTCCCATGCCTGAAAAGCCCTGATCTTTCACCTCTAGATCTTTTACTTCTTAAGCTTCCCTGACTTCCTTCATTACTATGACCTACTGCAAAGATCATCTGAGTGTCAGCTGATTTTTAATTTTTATACTTTGAAAAGTTTATAATTTAACCATTATGAGAGCTCCCTTCAGTAACGGTTGGCAATCCAATATTTCATGAGTTGTGATGGTCCCCAAATAAGTCATTGTTATACTCATACTCAAAGACTTTCTAATTTGTTAAGATCTAGCAGATTTTATGCCCTATTGGATCTGTGAGTATATGAGAGTATATGACGTAGTGTACAGAGCAAAAAAAATCCTACCTTAAGACACTAGTTTTGTGATGATCCTGGGCAAATCACTTAACTTTTCTCAAACTCCTCATATGTAAAATGGAGATTATAATTTCTATAGCCTTAAAAGGTTAGCGTAACAATCAAAAGGTGTGTGTGTGTGTGTGTGCGTGTGTGTGTGTGTGCGTGCACGAGCATGTGTGTGTGTGTGTGTGTGTGTGTGGTGTGTGTGTTCTCCAGCATGTTCCCTCACAGCTGGACAATGCCAATATAATAAAAATGACAATGCTACCAAATTAATTGACACTTTTAATGCTATAACCAATCAAACCCTCAAAGAGATAGTTTACAGAACTGGATGAAAAAATACAATTCATTTTCAGAAAGAAAAAATCCAGGTTATCAAAGGAGATAATGAAAAAAGATAAGATGGAAAAATAGTACTTCTAAAATTCAAAGTATATTTTTAAGCAGCAGTCTTGAAACCATATGGCACTGGTTTCAAAAAAGAAAAGTAGATTAGCATAAGAGTAGACAAGAGAGAATTATTATCAACTGAATTTGTTCTGTGGTCATGTGACTGACAAGATAGGGGACCAGACCTTTTCTCTGATCTTGAGGACCCTTCAAACCTCTCTAAAACAGAAATTATGCACCAAAGATAAAGCAATTTCAGCTATATTCATGGTCCAAGAACACTGGGGACCCAAAAAAAGATTAAAAAAGCAAACTATGAACTAACTCCTACACTGAGCTCACTCAGCACCTCTCTCCTACCACCCACCAAGTTACTGGCTACAAGGCTGCATCAATACAAGCCTTGGCTTTGCAATTAAAAAAACATGCCCGGCTCCCACTTCCCGCTTTACATTACTGTGTGCATAAGTTTTTGAGATCACAACAGCCAATATCCCCTTAGTAAGTACTATAAAAAATGTCTACAGGAATACAGGGAAAGAGGGGGCTCAACCCCACAAACACCTTCCTCCCCAGGCTCCACCCCCAGGCTGAGATCTAAATTCCAAAAGAGAGAAATCAACATTGCTACAATAGCATGAGACTGGCAAACTCTTGTGTTCTTGGTGCTGAACTAATGGTGAATTACTGGAGAACTTAACAAGAAGGTAATAAGAAAGGACACTTATTGGTGAGGGAGGTAGGTCTATGACTATGAAGTACTTTATTAAGCCTAGTTAAAGAGCATATAACTGGGGACACTTCTGTCCCCCCCCCCCAAAAAAAAAGTCCTTTGGAGGAGAGATCTAGACTAAACTGTAAATCTGCCTAAAATGTAAAGAGGCAGAGATGCTGTGAGATCAAATCCCCAGAGAAACCACCAACAGAAATGAAGGAGTCAGAAAGTGAGCAATTGAGAAAAATATAGGGGAAAAACTGAAATTACAAAACATTTCAGGAGGAAGAAAATTCAAAGACCTAGAACATAAGCAGATAAATAAACAGGGAAAACATTAACAACAGAAGAAAAAATATAATCCAGATCTAGTAAACAAGTTTAGGCCTCTATGAACAAATGCTCTTAAAACAAGGAAAATAACTCAACATTTGATGAGACAAAGGACCCTGTGGAATTTGAGGGGGACAGGGAAACATGACATGCTGTTCCTAAGTGCTCCTAAGTAAAAGATAAATGAGAATTACAAGAGCAGAATTTATGGTCTGCACAACAGAAACAATTAACAGAATAAAAATATTGAATCTGCAATGGCAAACCTTACCAAAGAAACAAGGAAAGCAAACTGATTGGGAAGTCAAATACAGAGAAGAGAGGACAGGAAAATCCAGGAGAAGCAAAAAATAATAACATTAAAAAGAAATTTGCTCTCTGTTCAAGCAAAACATATTCATCAAGACAATCTAAAAATTATAGGTCTCCCAGAAGAACACAAGTCAAAAAAACCTGAACATCATAATGCAATAATAATAATACAAGAAAACTGACCAGAAGTTCTGAACACAGAAAAGGAAATACCAAGAGAAAGAATGCATGGATTGACTCCTTTGCCTGAGGAATGAGAGAGACTAGATGGTGTTATGAAACAGAAAAGTAGGATCTAGGGTAGACAAAGAGGATGGATATTGAAGAAACTGAGGGAAATCCTCTGGAAAGCTATATAAAAAAATGAAATTTAAAAAATGAATGAATGGGACTAGTTGATGAAGGAGGGAATGAGAGGGGGAAAAAAAGAAGAAAAGGGGCAGTCAGGTAGCTTAGCAGATAAAGTGCCAGGACTGGAATCAGGAGAACCTGGGATTAGAATCAGAAGAACCGAAATTCAAATCTAGCTATAAACACTTCGTAACTATGTTACTCTGGACAAGTTATTTAACCCCAATTGTGTAGCCCTTGCTGCTTTTTTGTCTTGGAATTAGTACTAAGACTGAACATAAGGGTTTATTTGTTTTTTAATCATTTGATACCTATTTCCATATTATTCATTTTTGTAATAGAGTAATCTTTTAAAACCAAAACCCCAAATCATATTGTTGTACCCAAATTTTAATACCTAACCCAGGTTCGATCATGGCCAGAGGAAGAACCACACTGACAATGCAATATGCAAGAAGAGGCTCATTCTTTACTAGCAATAATAGCTAGGGTCGCTAGGCAGAGAGGCATGCCTGAACGACCCCTTGGAATTCTCAGCCAAGAGTTTATATAGAAATGTTTGGGGGAGGGGGTTGGTACATACATAATTATCAAGGTAGTGTCAGGGACAGGTGGTCAGGAAGCATCTGGGGAGGGGGGGGGTTTCAGGGTCAGGGGTCAGGAAGCATTTGGCAAACATTGTAAAGCAGGCAAACATAGACAAACATTCCTCAAGACATCAGATAAGATAGCTTCAGTTTTAGGTTTATGATAGGGGGAGATAAGGAAGACTGTGCTGGGAAACCTTGGGGGCTGGGGGTAGCTTGCCCAGGCCAGAAATAGTTCAGTAGACTGCCAGACTGATCTTTAAATCCAACAATATGCCCATATAAACAAGTGATAAATCATATGCTTTTCTTCTTTTTTTATACTCCCACAGTTCTTTCCCTTGATGTGGATAGCATTCTTAAAGAGTCCCTCAGGGTTGTCCTAGATCATCGCATTGCTATTAGTAGCAAAGTCGATTAGATTTGATCTTTCCACAATGTTTCGATTTCTGCATACAATGTTCTCCTGGTTCTGCTCATTTTGTTCTACATCAGTTCATGGATATCTTTCCATGAACATAAGGGCTTTTAAAGGAGAGAGGGACTGAATAACTAGATAAAAGTAGGAAAGAAAAAGTAACTAATGAGCAAAACTCCAAGAGGAAAGAAATAACAAACAGGAGAAAAAATGAGGAAGAGAAATAGGGAATAGTTACTTTAAAAAACATTAAGCTAAAGTAAATGAGGGGATATTGTTTTAAATTTTTGATGCACTAATCAGTTGTGCTGATTTTTTATTTTTTGTTCTTTAAAATTTTTATTTGTTATAAGGGGATGGCCCTAGAAGGGAAAAGAGGAAGGATACTAATAGAAATACACAGACTAACAAATATATATAAAACTGCTTTAAGACCTCTCTCCTGGGCCAGCTAGGTGGCTCAGTAGATGGAGAGCCAGGTATAGATATGGGAGATCCTGGGTTCAAATTTAGCCTCAAACGCTTTCTAGCTGTGCCACTTTAGCAAGTCAATTACCTCAATTGCAAAGCTCTTGTCATTCTTTTGTCTTAGAACTGATACCAAACAGAAGGTACCAGTTTGTTTTTTTGTTTTTTTTTAAAAGAAGAATAGCTGTTAAAGGCTCTGTAAAATAGATACTTTTGTTTTAGAACTTATAATTAGAAGAACTAAGAAGGCAGGATAAAATAAATGATACCTGGACAAATCCTCTAGGCACAATGCTTCATTGAATAATTCACCTGGGCACAAAATAGGTTCAGAGGGGCAGCTGGGTAGCTCAGTGGATTGAGAGTCAGGCCTAGAGACAGAAGGTCCTAGGTTCAAATCTGGCCTCAGACACTTCCCAGCTGTGTGACCCTGGGCAAGTCACTTGACCCCCATTGCCCACCCTTACCACTCTTCCAACTAGGAGCCAATACATGGAAGTTAAGGGTTAAAAAAAAAATAAAAACAAAATAGGTTCAGGGAAGTTTTGGTTCTCTAGAACTGAGTCCATGCCAGGCATGGCTGAAAAAGGCACTGTCTTGGGTAGAGATCTCAGACCCAAGTAATGAAACAGGTGCACTCCCAGGATACCTATTTCCATATTATTCATTTTGGAAATATGTCACTGAAGTAACAGATATATATGGCCATTATATTTCTCTGTTTCTAATAACAGATGGAATAAATATTCTGGAATACAACCCTGAGTCTCTGAGACCATTTCTACCTCTGAAAAGGCTTCTAACAACAAAGCCATAACTGGAATACATACTCTTTATTAACACAGGTATTACTATATTGAAAAGAGAAAACTTGGAAAGTAATCACTAGAAGCAATTGCTAGGAGAATACTGAAATTAGCTATAAGAAATATCTAATTTTCTTGGGTAGGATTATCCCTCTAGGCAGTTTTGCTCCTCTGAAATCATAACTGGTAAATAATTCATAAATACTGATAGGTACAACTATTGCTTCATCATTCTCACAGGAATTATCATAGAAAAATGTGCAATTTTTGGAGAATCTGTGAATTAAGGAGTGAAAGAAGAGAATTAGCTGTAAACAGCATAAGTAAGTTATGACACCAGGTACAGTTCTCCTAAAGCAGAGCTGGCCTGGCAATGTAAAAACCTTCTTATGTAAAAAAAAAAAAATCTCCAACTACAGTTTCCTGAATTTTCTCATTTTGCTTTCAGTATCTGAAATGCCACTAAATTAGAGTTTTTGGTGGGGTGGGGGAAGAAACAAAATCATTGTTTTAAAAATGCAAATACTTCTGAGAAGGGTTGGGGATATTCATTCATATAGTATAAATTATTTCAAGAAGTATATTTCCATATATTTTACTCCATCAGATAAGAGACAATCCACTAAATGCATGGGGATTTTGTTTAAGGGAGAGAAAAGATTTAAAAATTTTTGAATATGGAGCATCTAAATGGAATGCCATATTAGAAGGATTAAGGCATCATGAAGGCATTAAGTGTTTATAAAGAAGAGTACTGAGAGGTAAGATTCCAAGGAGAGGTAAGAAGATTCCAAGGAGAAACTGCACACTTCAGAATTCTGCCTGGTCTTACATAATAAGAAATTCTCTCTCTTTTTAAAATTTCTATAATGAGCTTTGTTCCCAGGTCTCAGAATTAATGATATCACTACTGCACTATCTGATGTAAATATTTTTCCCTTATTGTTGTTTTTTCCTTCTTATCCTAGCTGTACTGATTTTGTTCTTGTTTTCACTTTCATGTAATCACCATTCCCTATTTTATCTTGTGATCACCTCTATTCCTTGTTTGGTTAAAAGAATGGGGCAGGGGAATAAAGTGTTGGACTTGGAATCAAGAAGACAAGAGTTTAAATCCAGCCTCAGACACTTACTAGTCTTGACTTGACAGTAGTCAAGTTACTATATAATTAGAGAATTTTGTACCTTTGGACTTCATCCCCCAGAAGTTCTTCAGTATTTCCCAGAATTCCTTTTACTCTCTCCACCACATTGTGTGGTCATATATTGTTTATAAATTCTGTGACTCCGCCTTTCTCTTTTCTCTCGTGACCAGGGCTGGGTTAGCTAGCTTTTTTACTTTAGCTATTATTAATAAACTTTATAAATATAATACTTTTTATTGCATATTAATTTTATTTAACTCACAATATGGAAGTACCATTCCTTAGAGGGAGATAAAATATGTTCCTTTTGGGTAATGATGAAGGGAAATTTAGATGAAGATCTCTTTCAGGCAATTGACAATACCATTCTGGAAATCGGACAGAAGATACAGGAGTCATTTGCATAGAGATGAGAACCAAGCATAGAGATGAGCTAATGAGATGACCAAAGGAGAGACTACAGAAAGAAAAGAGGGCACAAAACAGAATCTTAAGGGATGCCTCTGCAGTGATAGAAGGATAATGAGGATTTTACAGCAAAAGAAGCTGAAAAAGAATAGTAGGTTAAAAGAAGAACCAAAAGAAAAGTGTCAGAGAAACCAAGAATGAAGACAATGTCCAGGAAGATAGGGTAGCTAATAGTGTTAAGAGCTGCACAAAGATTAAAAAAAAGACTACTGCATTTAGTAGCTGGTAATATTGTACAAACAGGTATATAAAGAAGATCTGTCAACTGATTTTGCATAACTTTTTTTCATTGTTACAACTGAAATCCAATCTTGGGCAAGTTAAGCTGTTTTTTAAAATGTGGTGATTTTTAATTTTATTTTTTAAAATCAAATTATATTTTACTTTTTAAATGAAGATCTATCTTATCTCCCTGAACTTACCACTGGACCACTGAGAAATTTAAAAAAAATATATTGTTACAAATGTGTCACCAAACAAAACATATTCTCAAAATAGCCATGTCAGAAAATTGTCTCAATCTGTACTCTGAGTTCATCACCTCTCTCCATCAGAAAGAAGAGAGGTGATGGACTCAGAGAGTGGATTGAGTGCAAATATAAGCATGTCTCATCATAAGTCATCTGGAATTATGATGAGTCATTTTGTTTGGTAGAGCTCCAGGGTCTTTCAAATTTGATTATCTTTACAGTATTACTGTTATTGTATAAATTTTTCTTCTGGTTCTACTTAACTTACTCTCAATCAGTTCAAACAAATCCTAACAGTTTTCTATGAAATTGTTCCTTTAATAATTTGTAACAATATAATTTACCTTATTTATATGACATAACTAGTTCAGTCATTGTACAGTTGATAGGCACCCACTTAGTGTCCAATTTTTTGCCACCACAAAAGGTGCTATTATAAATATTTTTGAAAACTTGGGCCTTTTCTTCTTTCTTTGAAGTCTTGGGGATACAGACCTAGTACCATTATTGCTAGGTCAAAAAGTACATGCAGTTAATAACCTTTTAGGCATAGTTCCAAATTGTTCTCAGAATGGCCAAAGCAAGCAGTTCTAAACAATGCATTAATAAACCTGTTTTCCTACAGATCCTTGAACATTTGTCATTTTCTTTTTGGGTCAACTTCGCCAATCTAATAACTGTGAGGCAAAACCTTGAGAGTTTTTATTTAGATTTAATTTGGATTTATTTTTCATATGGTTATTGATAGCTTAGATTTCTTCCTCAGAAAACTACATATTCATATCATTTGGCCATTTAACAGAGTTTGTTCTTATTCCTATATATCTGAATATGATTCTTATATATCATAAAAATAATGCCTTTTATCACCTTGCTGCAAAACTTCATTTATAGAGAAAATCATGTAGGTAGATAATTTCCCCAAGGTCAGGTCTAGAACTATAATGCTATATGGTAAACCAGCTAAGTAGAAAACCCCCAATCTTTGAGGGAGGGAAGATAGTGTTGCTATTATTGCCCATCATCCTCAAAAATATATGCACACTATTAATTCTACACTCTGAAAAGGAAATATTAATTTTGCTTAAAGGAAAAATTTAATTTGTGCCTTTTTACATTTGCTTGCAATATCTCCGTGCCTTAGTACATGATCAATTTTATAAAGTACAGAAAAATGTATATATTTAATTGCTATCCAAGTAAGACTTAAAAGATTTCAAAAGACTAAAAGACCACAAGTCTTTTAATTAGTTTCTCTAGAAATTTGTTCAGTTACATTTTTATTTTTTGTTGGACTGTTCCAAAAGTTATAGAGGGATACTGAAGTCTCTTGAAATTATTGTGTTATTGTTTAGGTTTTATTGAGGCTCAGGTAATGTTTCCTTTATAAATTTGGATGCTGAGTCACTTGGAGTGTATGTATTTATTATTGACATTGGTTTGTTGTCTATGGTTCTTTTAAGCATAATATAATTTTCTTTTTTTATTCCTTTTAATTTTTTGAATGTTTGTTTTTGCTATGTCTGATAGTATGATAGCAACTCCACCTTTTTTTGATTTGCTTGATACACAGTAAATTTTTTTCGATCCCCTTGGTTTTATTTTGTATATGTCTTTGTCAGGATCACTCAGATATCTTCTCAGTTCAATACAGCAAGACGTCTTCTGAATAGATATATTCTCTGATCAAGTTGGGAATCACTTTTGTATAGAAGAAATGATGTCAGGATCAGGAGAAATGGTCTAGAGCTGTCTCCTACCAAGAGTTCAAGCCCAAAAGACACCGAGGGTTTCAATGGTCACCTTCAGGTTCTATTCTCCTCAGAATTCTCCCCCCAGGAACATTCCAAAGCTTCCCTCTTCGCTTTTCTGCAGTTTTACCTTGTTTGCTTGTTTCTGGAAATTCCCTCTTCAATCTTCCCCTTTCATGCATCCCCGACCTTCCCCAAGGTCGGTATTTGTGAACCTTAATACTTACCTTAATTATATTCTTACACTATTAACTAATTCCCAAAATAAAAAAAACTCCCTCTACTCTATGCTATCGTATTCCTATCTAACTATTCCTAGTGTAGGGTATTCCCCAGGAAAAATATAGGTTAAGGACTGGAGTTTACAAAAATAACTAAAGAAAACAAAATGCAAATGCTGAACATAAGAACATACCAAAAATCAATAACACCACTATTATTATTACCTATTCTTACAATTCTAGGCTACTACAACAATTCTCTTACTATGCTTATCACCATGCAAAAATAACCTTAACTATAAATTTTCTATTAACACAATTTTAGTCAAGGCTTTCATAAAGAACTTCATCAAGGAAAAACTGTTCTGCCAATGCAGTTCAAATTCTATTACTAAGCAATCTAATAACCTTTGAATTAATTACACTAACTCTTAACCTTAATGCTAAACTGTTACAATACATTATGCTAATCTTCCTATCCTGTTCTATACATGCTCTTTGTACAGTCTGCGTACAAGCTATGAGACAATATTCACGAGCTATATAGATACAATTGCAAACCTATGTTTCAAGTATGTATAATTTTTACAGAGTATGTACAAAATATACAAACAATTATTCAATTCCCTAATCCTTGATGTTAATCACATAGGAAAATCTATTGATCTTCTTAACTTATTAAGACCGTATGCATTTAGCAAGGTATTTACATATTCATCATTATTCCAACCACAGCCGCTCATTTATCTACAGGGGGTTATATATACATTTATGTATATATGTATATATATATGTCAGTTTGTGAATTGGGTAGACTATTTTTATGTTGAATCGCATGTGATACTTACATATTCTCTTCAGAATTCCTCTTCTCATTGTTGCCAGATGTTCCTTATTGTCTTCCAAGTTGTGTGTATATATTGGATGTCCCTAACGTATATATGTATGTTTGTGATCTTTGCTGCACCATAGCTTACATAAGTTCCGGTTATCATCTGTCCACTTCTTATTTACAAGTATTTACAAAGGTAAGAGAGAGTTTCCTGTCTCAGTCAGCTGTCCAAAATTTCCTCTTTCTGTTCTTGCAGCTTTTGTTCATTCTTTTCCTCTGGGTTGGTATTTCTTTTCTTCCTGCATCATTTCCTCCCCTTGTGAGTACTGTTGCCTGTTGGCTTGCTGTCTGTTGTCTATACTTGACTGTTGTCATCTTCTTCTTCTGGAACTGTTTCTTGAACTTATGTTTCATTATGATCTAATGCTATTGTTTCTGGTTGAGTTACATTCTCAACATCTTCTTTTTCAAGTGTATTTGTACTATGATTTTCTCTATTTGTGTAAGGTTTTTCGATCTTTTTATGGGAACAGTGAATCCATGAGTTTTTTCCCTGACACTTTTACCAAACTCAGTGTAGTTAGTAACACTTAGAACGGCCCGACCCACTTATGTTCTGTAGCTGTTTTTCTATTGAAATTCCTCACACAGACTTTATCTCCTTGTGTAATATTGTGCAAAGCAAAATCCAAGTGTTGTTTGTTGAATCACACCCATTTCATGCAGCTTTTTTATCCTGGATTGTAATGCTTTTATGTATTTTGACAATTGGCAATCTCCTCCTAGCATCAAAATGTAGCAAGGTTTATACATTTTCCCTTCCCAAATCTCATGACCATACAGCATCTCAAATGGAGAAAGATATAAGCCTCTACTTGGATGGGTTTGGAGATGGAATAGAACCAAAGGTAGTATTTTAGTCCATGTCAAGTGAGTCTCTGAACAGATTTTGCTAATGAGAGTCTTAATTTCTCTGTTCAGTCTCTTAACTTGACCCGAGCTCTGTGAGTGATAAGGCTTTTATTTCCAAGTTTTCATAGACTTTCTTCAGCAAGGTTTCTGAAAAGTGTGATCCCTGATCTGAATCCAGTCTGCATGGAATTCCAAATCTAGGAATAATCTCCTTCAGTAGAACTTTTCCTACTTTTACTACAAATGTTGCTGTGCATTTCTTAGCTGGATACACTTCTGGCTATCTAGTCAGTGTAAAAGTGAAATTTGGGAAATGCCATCTAAAAGTATATATATATTTTTTTTTTCTATGGACACGTGGGAACTATCAAACTACATTTTCCGTGGTCCAATGGGTTTCCAGTTCTGGTTCTTTGGGTGTGGGGACGTCTGCATCACCATGCAGAGAACAGTTTAAAATGAGAGGAAATCTGAAAGTAAAGTCCTTTTAGCTTTTTAGCTCTTTACCTCTTTAGCTACTGGGCGCAGGAGGAAAGGGGAGGTAATTATGGCTAGGCGGCAGTTTTGAATTCTTACAAGCGCGTAGTCTAATGACTTTATCTATCAGCATGGCTTTAATTAAAATACTAATTTATATTATTATATCAGCCTTTATTATTTTTATCTTAATAATTATGGTAACCACACAGTCGAAATTCGAACTTTCAATCTTCCAGATAGCCTAACGAGAGCCATGCCTGTTTTTTGGCCATCTTGCTCAGCCTTTTTGGGCAACTTTTTAAAAAAGTAAAGTGGCCTTGCTCACCATGCTTTTGCTAAAAGCAACAGCACATTTTTGCCTCAGGTGGGACTCAGCCAGCCAGTCCAGCCCAAACCACCTTGGGAGGTCAGGCCAGCCCATTCTGGCTTTTGGCTTTAAAACTAAAATGCCGGAGCCCAGCCAGTGTGCCTCTGCTGCTGATCTCCTGACTCCAGACCTGATCTCCATTCCTACCACTTCCTGACTACAAGCCTGCCAGCGTTCCAGTGCCTGTGATCTCCGATCCTGACTTGCTGGTGCTGCTAGTCCCACTAGTCCTGTTCTGAGCCCAGAACCCCAAGCAATGACCCTCGACTGCTGCTTATGCCAAGATTTTTGGAGACTTCTGCTGCTACTGCTTAGGCTTGGGTAATATATTTCCACTACCCTCCCTTGGTAATGGCCTGCATTCTAGCCCTCCACGTGTTTCTCTAAAGACCTAATTTAGGCAACCCCCACCCACACAAGCTCTACACGTGGCTATTTTCTACAAAACTGACCTAAGCTTTTCTCTAACCCGGAGCCCATGTGGACCTAGCATCTGAACCTCTCGGGCGCATGGCCTTTTCAAACTTTTGCGATTATTAAAAACTGAACTCAGGGGAAGAAATATTCACCCCCATACCTGCTCAGTACTTTGAACTTTAAAAAACCCTTAAACTCAGCAGAACTCAACCTTTTAAACCTTGGAACTGAATGAGTTTTATTTCTGTTTTAAAGAGACTGTATCTTACTGTATTTTGCTAAGGAGTTTTGTAAATTAATCTTGCTTATTTCATTGATTTTCCTGTTGCACGGAATCATTTTAAGTTAATGTAGTTTGTGGCTGCTAGATTAATTCTGTTATGATTTTATTGTAACTCCCAAATAATGAGAAAAATCTATTAGAACTGGTAAGAGGTTTTGACCAGCTTGTTGATCTGATACTACTGGATTTATAGAGCACATGTCTTTTAAAATTTATTCTGTCTTGGTAAATGCAAAGAACCTTGAAAGTTTCCATGCTTTGAGAATTACCTTGTAATTTTACAAGAGGTATTTTTAACTTTTACTTTAAATCCTTAAGAATTGTTGTCTTAAAGGATAAAGCTTTTATATATTTTATTATAAGAGAAATTATTGCCTTAAATGGGTAGAAGCATTTCCTAACCAGGATTTTTTAAAACAGGAAGCCAAGGAGCTCCTGTACATTCTTATCTGAGGATAATTTAGACTAGAAGATTTTTTAAATATCAGATTTTGCTATGGAAGCAATAACAGAATTTGTTGAGAAGCTCTTAGCCAAGATTTACAAGTTGTAACAAGTATATGATTTTTAAACATCATTGTTTATTGTTTTAAAATGTGCTATTAGAAATTATGGTACTCTATTTGAATGTGCATTGTGAATCTGCTATTTGTAAGATCTATTTTCTCTCACAGAAACTCTCATTTTTGGGTAACAAAACCCTTCTAGTTCTAAGCTATATATATATATATATATATTTGATTTTTAAAACATTTCTTTTTAATTAGAGCAATTGATTTTCCTTTTTATCATCTTGTACTGGAAGTACATATATAATCATTATTTATCTTTTTTTTTTATTCTACAGCCATATAACCTTAATGCAAACACCTGAAGAGCCTTGAGACTATGGGATTATGATTAAATGCCTCTCTGATTCCAGAAGGGAATATGAAAGCCGTTAATTAGTGCTATCAAAGCACATGGTCAGAGACTTGACTAAAAGATCTGCATGGATTGCAGAGTTCTATGCCAATACTTTAGGGCTTGGAAATTGGGGTTTTAGTCCTGGAGTCCCAGTCTTTTCTAAAACTTTAGAGGACGTGGGTCCCCTCGACTTAGATTCCTAGAAAGCACCTAAGATTGGTTACTTATTTGGCTCACTTCCCTGAAAAGCTGATGGTAAATCAGATCAGAGAGAGACATTTCCTTTTGTCCTGTCCCTGAATGGGTAATTGCACACTGCTGAATTCACTTTAATTAGGCCTTCATTCAAAGGTCTAAGTTTATTTTCCCTACATTTTTTGCACATTTTACATTTCATTCACAAGTTAATTTTTTCTTTCTTTTTTCTTGAATTTTATTCTTTTTATTTTGCCATCCTTAGCTGACCTGAGGTACCCCTTTTAAAAAAAAAGGTGTGTTTAGAATTTCCCTCAGGGGGATGGGATGTCTGTTAAGTTTTTTTAAATTCGATAATGTCAAAATATATGTATATTTAACTCTTTTAGCAGTAATTTCAGGGGGAATTGTATAAATCTTAGAAGAAAATATATGTTTTGTAATTATAATGTAAAGTTTAAATTCTTTTGAGAATAATTTCAGGATAAGGATCTTGCCATCTCCCCAGAATCCAGACGACGAACCTGTTTGGTGAAGACACCATGAAGATGTCTGAAAAGACTTCACTGTACCATGAAGACCAAATTTGAACTTTTGGGTGCAGTTGATTGAACTATGGGGAGTGGAAATTGAGTTGAATGCAATTTGTTCTAATTGTACACTGTTATACCAAGAGGGGACTGCCCCCAAATTGGTTTTTTGTCAATGCGGCTAGTTTTATCCATTTGTTTATCCATTTCTTTTATCCCCCAAATTCCTAAATTTTTAGGAGTTGTCTATTTTTACAGGTCCAGCGAAGAAAAAGAGCTAAGCTTTTTTTTGCCGGACCTCAGGGGGAATTGTAAAAGTGAAATTTGGGAAATGCCATCTAAAAGTATATATATTTTTTCTATGGACACGAGGGTACTATCAAACTACATTTCCCGTGGTCCAATGGGTTTTCAGTTCCAGTTCTTTGGGTGTGGGGACGTCTGCATCACCACGCAGAGAACAGTTTAAAATGAGAGGAAATCCGAAAGTAAAGTCCTTTTAGCTTTTTAGCTCTTTACCTCTTTAGCTACTGGGCGCAGGAGGAAAGGGGAGGTAATTATGGCTAGGCGGCAGTTTTGAATTCTTACAAGCGTGTAGTCTAATGACTTTATCTATCAGCATGGCTTTAATTAAAATACTAATTTATATTATTATATCAGCCTTTATTATTTTTTATCGTAATATCAGTCAGTCTACTATCACTAGGCAATACTTAAACCCTTTGTCTCTAGGCACACTGATGTAATCTATTTGTATGCATTCAAATGGAGCATAAGCTAGTGGTCGACACCCCAGACCTTTCTTTTTGAACATTCTCTAGTTGAATTTCATAAAAATTTTGCACTTGTTACAGACCTTTATTGTATATGATGAAATTCCAGGAGCTAGTCAAAATCTGTGGACTATATAGGTCACTTTTTGAGGCCCATAGTGTCCTTTCTCATCTATGGCATGCATACCTCACAGAACAACTTTCTAGGTAATATGGGTTTGCCTGACTCAGAAAATCATATTTCTTCTATCTTCTTGGCCCTAAAGTTTTTCTTCCATGTCTGAATTTCCCCGTCGTCATAGGCATTAGTTAGATTTTCCTCCTCTATGACTGAGAGATTCAAGACATTCATCGGGCTCATTCTTGGTGCATATTTGGCAGTGGCATCTGCCCTATGGTTTTCTAGGGACACTAGATCTTTCCCAAATGTATGAACTCTACAGTGTATCACTGCAATCTCTTTAGGCAGTTGTATGGCTTCTAAAAGTTCAGCTATAAGTTTTGCATATGATTTTTCTTTGCCTGAGCTGGTCAAGAACCCTCTATTCCTCCATTTCTTTTCCCATCATTATTTATTTCTTTTACCCCCAAAATATGGCTTCACAGTTGACTCTGCCTTGTATTCCCTGAAACAATGGACGAATACTTTGGCTTCTCTCCCTGTTAGATGTATTTTTTCATTGCCTTGAGATTGGGTGCTTGGGCTGCAGTGTCTGGGTAATTGTGGGAACAGCATTGTGTTTGTCTATTGTTGTTATATAATGGATTATTTCTCCATAATTCCTTCCTATCATTTTCTGTGTCCAATTGAGCTTTGAGCCTGCAATTTCTTACTATGTGTCCCAATTTACCACATAAAAAACATTTAGGCAAGTTGTTTCTTTGTCTGTGTTGTGCAAAGTCTCTCCTAGGTCTGTATGCTTGTAACGTTGCCAGATTTTTTACCTTATCTATTCCCTTTTGCCTTAATTTATTGTTTGCTTCCTTTAACTGTGCCCTAAGTTCTTGTACTAACTCATCATGTTCAGATTTGTGTTGTTTGTCTCCTGTGAAAATGTAAGTGGCTGTATGTCTGAGATCCTCTAATTCCAAGGATTCCCAATCAGGACAATGGAGATGGAAGTAAGTTCTGATTGGAAGACTACTCCATTTTACAAAATTTCTCCTGATGTGTTGGGTCTGCAAACCCAAGGACATTCTCTGCCATTTCAACAACCCTAACCAGAAAACTAGATGGATATTCCCCATTCTCCTGTTTTAGTTTCTCAAAACATCCCCATGTATCTGGATACTTAGAATATATTTTCATTGCCTCTATAAGATCGTCTCTAGCTCTATGGAGGTAAGTTAAATTTTGATTGCTGTTCTAGATAGTTCTAGATTTCTTTCTTCCTCAGGCCATAACAATAAATATGGGTTGGTTCTGGTCTCACCTATGAATTGGTCTTTTTCCCTTTGAGAAAACAATTCTGATAACAGGATTTGTGTCCTCAAAGCTAGGATCATATAACCTAATTGCATATTTGAACTTCTTAATACACTTCATAGGTTCAGCATACCACTTAGACATTCTCTTTTTCAGGTTTTCTAAGTCCTCAGCTGCAAAAGGCTTGTAAGTTTTTATGTGAATTATGCTTTGGTCTGCTTGTAAACTTGTCTGGTCCCTTAATGGCAGAATTGTCATTGCCCCCTCAGCATCATCTTTCTTTCCTTTGTTAGCTACACTGTCTTGTTTAGTATTGTCTATTTGTTTGTTATTTGCATTGCTTTTCTCTCTTTCCTTAGTCAGTTCCTTTACTATTTGTCTCAACTGAGTGATTTCCTCTCTCATTGCAACCAGCATTATTTTTTAGTTCATTGTTCTTTGCCTTTTTCCCAACCACCAGTCTCACACATTTCTTTATTGCATAGTATAGTTGAATTAGTGAAAATATTGCTCCTATTATCACTGGTATATGAGATAAATCTGTCAAGGCCCATTTTTAACCATTGGAAACTGTCATATAGGTTTAGGAGAAAGTAAATATAGTCTAGTATCATGTTGAAAAAGAAGGTATAACACATGTAGAGAAACTGACACACTAGTGCCATAAACCCCAGGGCAATATAAGCTTATTTGCCGTTGTTAGGCTCAGAAACCTTTGCATAGTAAAACTGTCATATATAACTCTGTGTCTTTAAGAGTTTGCACCCCCCTCAGAACACGTGGAATGTTCTGATTGGGCATTTGGTTGCTGGGCAGATTCTAGTACTGACTGAAGAAACTGTTGCAAGATGGCTACCTCCTACTACCTCCTACTCCCACACTGGCTTTGCCCCTGTAAGTAGGTCCTAACCTCCTTGTCACTAGCCACTATCTTCTTGATCCCTAAACTTATTAAACTAGGTAGATTTGAAACCTAGCTGGCTTCGCCAACTGTAAAAAGGCAGAGAAAACCCCAAGTTGTTGCTATAAATGAATGGTCAGGTGATTTGAGTAACTTGACCTGTCAAGGTATTTCCCTACTTTAGAGAGAGCAAATGACTACCCTCTTGTCACTGTCAGAGTAGAATGGTGGGCAAGATGATGCAGTGGTCTATATCAGGATAGAGAACACCTCAGGAAAAAAGAATGAACGGTTGTCTAGGAAATTTTGCTCTGACCTAACCCTCCTTCTTGGTGTACTCCTCTGAACAGAACTGCCAAAGAGAGAGCAGTATTAGCTGACTCAGGAGTTTGACTTAACCTGAGTCTGTGAAAGCTCTCCCTTCAGGAATATAACCTCCACCCACCAATCTCCCTTTAATCTTCTTCTAATAATCAATCTGAATGTTTTCCTATGTATTTTGTTGAGGTTTATTAACAGGGTAACAAGGGACAAGGTTTAGGGAAGAGGGTAATAAGGGTTCCCTCACTAAAGGTCCTGATCAGGAGTCAATGTCTCTTAGTCCTCGGCTAAAGCCGAAGATGGCTTGAGCCCTCTCTGTCTGCTGGTATTTCTATACTGGTTACCCTAGGCTAAATATGAATAAAGTATAGTCTCTAGGATTAGCTGGTAAAAGAGAGATTGACCTTCAGGCTTGGTCCAGTCCCCCTCAGAGAAACTCCTTCGAGGCAACTGGCAGCTGATCAGGATCACTCAGATATCTCCTCAGTTCAATACAGCAAGATGTCTTCTGGATAGATATATTCTCTGATCAAGTTGGAAATCACTTTTGTATAGAAGAAATGATGTCAGGATCAGGAGAAATGGTTCAGAGCTGTCTCCTACCAAGAATTCAAGCTCAAAAAACCCTGAGAGTTTCAACAGTCACCTTCAGATTCTGTTCCTCTCAGAATTCTCCCTCCAGGAACATTCCAAAGTTTCCCTCTTTGCTTTTCTGCAGTTTTACCTTGCTTGCTTGTTTCTGGAAATTCCCTCTTCAATCCTTGTTCTGATTCATGACCCCTATAAGCATCTGGTCTCTGTTTTCTTGCTATTCTTCATACAATCAAAGCTTTCAAGGTATCCATTCTAGGCTCTCCCTAGGATGCTTATTATTCCATGGATTTCCCTCTTTCAATTGTGCCTCACTCTCAGAAAGAGGACAATAATTGAAGGTATCAGAGAAGATAAAGTCACATCAATGATCTATACTCATTCTTGTTGACTTTTTTTTCTACATTTGCCCAGAAATCTCCCTGTGTCCATACTGTTTCAAATCCTCCAGGTCTCAGTGGGGTTACAACTCTACCCTCATCATCTCCCAGAAAAAATAGACTTTTCAAGCATCAAATCCCCCAGGCCTCATGTAGTTCAAGGTCCTCATCTCCCTTCACCCATAGTAAAATTCATCAGTGGAACCCCTTCTTAGCTCCAAAGCAGGGCCTCTTTCCTTTCTCTCTTCTCCCTTGGCTCCTCTCTTTCTGAAACCAGAGAGGTTACCTTAGCATCATTGCTAGCCCTTGATTTGACCCTACTATCAAATCAAAAACTTCCTTCTACCCCCTACCCCTTTCCCTTCCTCCTAACCCCCTCTGACTTTCATATACCTTCACATTCTATAATTTGTCCCACGAAAGAAGCATTTACCTGTAGGCAGATTGTCACCAGGTCCAGGACCTAAAATCAGGAAGGCTCATCTTCTGGCCTCAGATTTCCTAACTGTGGGATCCCTGGGCAAATTAACCCTATTTGCCTCAATTTCCTCATCTGTAAAATGAGCTAGAGAAGGAAATGGCAAGTCACTCTAGTATCTTTGCCAAGAAAACTCCAAATGGAGTCACAAAGTATTGGAAATGACTGAACAACAAAAAATATTTATAAAAGGGTTGTTGGACAACTCAGCAGTGAAAGTTAGAAAGAGAAATTCCATTTAAAACCACCCTAGACAATATAAAATATTTAGGAATCTATTTGCCAAGACAAACACAGGAATTATGTGAATACAACCATAAAATACTTTTCACACAATTAAAACTAGATATAAATATTTGGAAAAAACATTAATTGCTCATGGGTAGTGCAAGCTAACAATAAAAATGCAAATCCTACCCAAATTACTTTACTTATTCAGAGCTATATCTATCAAACTACCAAGAAACTTTTTTACTAAATTAGAAAAAATTATAACAAAGTTTATTTGGAAGAACAAAAGATCAAGAATACCAAGGGAAATAATGGAAAAAAAAGTGAAGGATGGGACCTACCAGTATCATATCTTAAACTGTGCTATATGTATGTATCAAAACAATATGGTATCAGCTAAGAGACAAAAGGGATGATCAGTGGAATAGACTTGAGGTAAATGTCCTCGTTTTGGGGACAAGAACCCACTGTTTGTCAAAGTCTGCTGGGAAAACTAGAAAATAGTATGGGAGAGATTAAGTCTGGATCAAAATCTCATACCCTACACCAAAATAAATTCGAAAGGGTAAAGGACTTAAATTATAAAGAAGGAAACTATAAGTAAATTAGGTGAATATAGAATAGTATACCTGTTAGATCTATGAGAAAGAAAAGAATTTAAGACCAAGCTAGAAATGGAGAATGTAACAAAATGCAAAATGAATAATTTTTATTACATTAAATTAAAAAGGTTTTGTACAAACAAAACCAATGCATCTAAAATTAGAAGGGAAGCAACAAATTGGGAACAAATATAACAAAAACCTCTGACAAAGGTCTAATTTCTCAAATATATAAGGAACTAAATCAATTGTACAAAAAATCAAGACATCCCCTAATTGCTAAATGGGCAAAGGACACGAATAGGCAGTTTTCATTTAAAAAAATCAAAACTATCAATAAATACATGAAAAAGTGTATAAATCTCTTATAATTAGAGCTGTTATTATCCTGTAATGCAAAGTTTAAATGCTTTTGAGAGTAATTTTAGGATAAGAAACTTGCTACTTCCCCAAATACAGAAAGTAAACTGTTTGGAGAAGGTGTCATGAAGATGCCTGCAGAAACCACACATTGCACCAGCAGATCCAGCATGAACTTTGGGATGTGGTTATTTGAACTGTGGGGGGTTGAACGCATTTATTTTGAATGTACGCTCTTATGCCAAAGGACACTGCCCCCAAATTGGCTTTTGCCAATGTAGCAATCATTCACTTTGTTCTTTTTCTCATCTATTTCCCTTTTATCCCCCAAATTATTGTAATTTCCCTTTAGAAACTACAATATTGTATGTATCTTTAGAGTTATAAGTTGGTCATATTTAAATGATCCCTTGGGGCAACTAGTCTCTCAAAGGAACATGGGGAGGAATGTGTAATTGGAAATTTGTACCATTGAACTACATCACCCAGCATCCCTTTCCTCTTTCATCCCTACATTATGTCCTTACACTGTATTGATAAAATTGTTTGTAACCCCTCCTTCATGTTCTTCTTCCCGTACTCTCCTCCTTGCTCTCTCTTCCCACTTTTCAGGGTCCGGGCAACTTTCTCTTTGCTAAGGCTATCATTTTCCTTTACTTCAAGTTAATATTAATAAATTTTATAAAATTATAATACTTGGAGTATTGCATATTAATTTTTAAGCTTACATAAATCAAAACAACTCTGAGGTACCACCTCACATCTAGCAGACTGGCTAATATGACAATGCAAAGGAAAATAATGCACTGCTGGTGGAGTTGTAAATTGATCCAACCTTTCTGGAAGGCAATTTGGAACTATGCCAAAAGGGCTTTAAATGACTGCCTGTCCTTTGATCCAGCCATACCACTACTGGGTCTGTACCCCAAAGAGACAATAAGGAAAAATACTTGTACAAAAATATTTATGGTCACACTCTTTGTGGTGGCAAAAAAATTGGAAAATGAGGGGATGCCCTTTGATTGGGGAATGGCTGAACAAATTGTGGTATCTGTTGGTGATGGAATACTATTGTGCTAAAAGGAATAATGAACTGGAGGAATTCAATGTGAACTGGAACAACCTTCAGGAATTGATGCAGAGTGAAAGGAGCAGAACCAAGAACACATTGTACACAGAGACTGATACACTGTGGCACAATCGAATATAATGGACTTCTCTACTAGCAGTGATACAAAGATACAGGACAATTCTGAGGGACTTATGAGAAAGAATATTAACCACATCCAGAGGAAGAACTGTGGGAGTAGATACACAGAAGAAAAAAACATTTCCTTGATCATATAGTTCAATGGGGATATGACTAGGGATGTAGACTCTAAATGATCACTATTGCAAATATTAATAATATGGAAATAGATCTTGATCAATGATACATGTAAAACCCATTTGAATTGCTCATTGGTTACAGGAGAGGGGAGGGAGGAGGGCAGGGAAAGAACATGAATCATGTAACCATGGAAAAATATTCTAAATTAATGGAAGGATGGAAGGAAGAAAGGAAGAAAGGAAGGGAGGGAGGGAGGAAGGGAAGGAGGGAGGGAAAGAAAGAAAGAAAGAGAGACAGAGACAGAGGGAAGGAGAGAGGAAGGGAGAGGGGGAGAGGGAGAGAGAGAGAGAAAGAGAGAGAGAGAGAGAGAAAGAAAGAAAGAAAGAAAGAAAGAAAGAAAGAAAGAAAGAAAGAGAGTTGTTGGCCCCATAGCAAGGGTTTAGCTTTGCTGAGAAAGCTAAGAACCTATTTATTGACAAATTTGCACTTTATCAATAAACTGAATATGCTCAGAACTTTGTGCCTCAATTTACCTCAATTTCAAATGCAGCAGTAGCCAGCTTTTCCAGTTTGGCTGAGAAAAGGAGGACATATAAGATAGTAGCTTGAAGAAATGACAGAGTCAAGTGAAGGTTTTATAAGGATGGGGGAGGCCTGAGTATATTTATAGGAAGGGAATTAAGCAAGGAGATAGGGAGAGACTGAAGATCTAACTTTACCACAGTTGAAGTTGAAAACTTTCTGCAACATAAATACCAACCTTTATAGCACTAGATTTTGTACAAAGTATGGACTCTAATATATTTTTTTTAACCCTTGTACTTTGGTGTATTGTCTCATAGGTGGAAGATTGGTAAGGGTGGGCAATGGGGGTCAAGTGACTTGCCCAGGGTCACACAGCTGGGAAGTGGCTGAGGCTGGGTTTGAACCTAGGACCTCCTGTCTCTAGGCCTGACTCTCACTCCACTGAGCTACCCAGCTGCCCCTCTAATATTTTTTGAATGAATGATAACAAAGGAATTTATTCAGTGAGAATGCTTGAAAAAGAAATTTTATGATCCTGTCTTAGTTACTATTCTTAAAAAAAATGCATAAAAAGAACAGTTTGAAAGATGAAAAAGGCAGTACCTTATGGAAAAAAAGAACACTAAACTGGATTACCAGTAACAGCCTCTTGCCTTCAAAGATACAGGTAAGGTATTATCAGCATTCCCACTGGTGAGATACAGATAAAACAATTTGGACCCACAGACACAGAATACATAAGTGATTTGCCCAAAAATCAAGTAAAGAGAAATACCTAAAATCCAAGTATACCTCCTTTGGACTTTTCACAGCAACCAGATGTGCATGCCAGTGGTGTATCATTAATTAAGACTCTAGCACCTTATCTGTAGACTAGGTGATCATTAAGGTCTCTTGATTTTATGATCCCACTGTTAAGGAAATGATAAGGCTTAAGAAAACACTGGTTATCTTTACCTTCCAGAGGAAATTGTGAACTCTTGTCTATCACAGAATTTACCTATGACCCTTTTTAAAAAATGGTTATCAGTTGAAGATAAGAAATCTCAAAACTCTAAGTCTCCTTCCTTCTGGTTTGCACTTCCCATTAGCTACTGTTATTATATAATATGATGAATTTTACTATTAAATCAGAGGTTGATTTCCTGTTGGTTGGTAAGAAAGGTAATCTTGTGTGGCCTTAGTCAGGTCATACTGTAATTTCTTCCCTTGTCATAAGCCTCCTCTTTGTGAAACGATCACCATTTTTTTTTCATTTATGTTACATGAAATCAACTTAGTCATAAAAATTCTAAATTCCACCACACACCACCTACAAAGACAAAAGCTACAATATTCCCTAACCCCCCAAACTCACAGAATGTTAAATCTGTAAAGACCCTGATCCAACCAACCCCCTCATTTTACAAGAAACCTATATAGGTTTTCAAAGGTCAAGTGACTTGCCTAAAATCAAATAGCTAGTGAAGAAGCAAACTCAGGATTCAGACTTAGGCTTTATAACTCCAATGCTGTTATCTTTCTACTGTATCCCTCTACCTTACCAGCTTTCTCTGTGTAAGGAGCGACCATCTCTCTCAGGGATGCTACCTGAAATAAGAGAATTTCTGGTTTAATTTTCTAACTACCATTTACTTAACATGAGCAGGTCCTATAACTAGTTAGGGTCTGCAAAATTTTAACTGATAGCCTCTTGTTCTGTCAATGTTCTTTGGTTTTTAAATTATCATATATATTATTTACCATTTGAAATTCCATTGTACCCATCTTGCTTATGTAAACAAAATCTAAATAACAATCCTGAAAAGTGCTGCTCAGGGATCTCTGTATATATTTAGTCCATGTTCTGAGCATTGTAAGCCAGCTTTTATTCTTCCCCTCCATCACCAACTGTATAATTGGCACCAGTACTTATCAATAAATCCTTAGACAAGTTTTGACTCTTACTACTGCCACTGCCTATGATCTTCAGGAACATGACCTACCTACAAGGCACCTACAACAGTGCCACTTCTGAAATAGTTCCCAGAGAAAAGTCTCCTCAGCTGCCATAACTGACTGAGTGCTGAAGAGCCCAAAGCTCCTTTCTAATCCCCAACATACCCAGAATACCCTGAGTTCAAAGGATCTTGTTTCTTCAGAATTCAAGTCAATTTACAATATTAACCATTCACTTTAAAAATACTTCCTTGGAACTGTTGGGAGTCAGAATGCAGAAAAAAGTGTATGATTTTTAAATTGTTTATTCGGGTTTATGTTTTGGGGTTTTGGTTTTATAAGACTACTCAGTTATAAAAATGAACAATATGGAAATATGTTTTACACAATAACACAGGGATAAGCCAGACTGAATCATTTGCCAGCACAAGGAAAAAGAAGGGAAGGGAGGGAGGGAGATAAGTTTGATCATATAACTTGGAAAAACTTGTGTGGAAATGTGTTATTACATATAATTGATAAAAATAAATAAAATAAATATGCTTTCTTCATAGAAAGTAGAGAAAATAATTCATGACTATTGTAACGAAAAGAATACATGACTAATAGTAAAGACATATTAATCCTAGTCCTGCCACTAGAGAATGTCAATTAACTTCCATGAGTCTCAGGTTCCTCATCTGTAATATGTAGAGCCTGGACTAAGTTTTAAAATTCTTTGATTCCAATTGTTAAAACAATGAAATTAAAAGATCACCAAAAGGAAGTCAAACTCTATGTAACTAAAAAAAAATGCTCCTAGAAAACAGAAAATGAAACCTTCCACCCTAAATAGTAAGGAATTATAAAAGCAGAATGTTGTTTTTTTAGATCAGCATCCCTTGTTTTTGTTCAACTGTTTTTCTTTGTGGAAAAAGGGTTTAAACTGTAGAGATGAAAAGTTATATCTAAAAATGATTATGACAAAAACAAAAAGAATAAAAATCAAATAAAATCCTGTAATTTGACCTATGTTTATTTAGCTTTAAACTTAAGGTAAACAGAAATCTGACACAGTATACACAAATTCGCAGTATTTAACTATGTTAACCACCCTAGCCTACTGGATTCTCTCCCTGCCCTAAGTTATATGCTCTAATCTCTTTCTCCAGGGCTTCAAAAACATCACACAATTTATTCTCTAAAAGTTCTTGTTCAGTATCCTTGCCTCGCTCTTTTGCCTCTTACTAACCCCTTAAAATAGGCATTTCTCAAATTCTGCCCACCATCATGTCTTTCAACTTCTTCTCCCTCTACATTCTTGTTCTTGGCAATTTTGTTCATTGTCACAGCTTCATATATATCACCTTCATACAGGTGACTCCCAAATCTATATCTTCAGGCTTGATCTCTCTTCTGAGTTCCAGACACACATCTCCAACTGCCATGACAACAATGATAATAATATTTTTATAGCATCTTAAGACTTGTAAAGCATTTTACATGTGTCTCTCTTTTGGTCCTCTCCACCACCCAGAAGCTCTCTAAAGATTATTTTTTTAAAAAATTGTTAAAAAATAACTCATTAAGACTTGCAAAGTGCTTTACCAATATTTCATTTTATCCTCACAGTGACCCTGTGAGTTGCTATTATTATAGTTATTATTATACTCATTTTATAATGAAGAAAATGAGATAAGCAGAGGGTAAATGATTTGCCCAGTAAATATCGGAGACTGGATTTGAACTTACATCTTCCTGACTAGGCAGCTAGGTGGCACAATGGATAGAGTGATGGGCCTGGAGTCAGGACTCATCTTCCCAAGTTCATATCTGGCTCAGACACGTACTAGTTGTGTAACATTGGGCAAGTCACTTCATTGTTTGCCTCAGTTTCCTCATCTATAAAATGAGCTATAGAAGGAAATTATATTACTCCAGTATCCCTGCCAAGAAAACCCCAAATGATGGGTTACAAAGAGTCTGACACAACCAAAAAACACATTCACCTTATATCTTTACCACTTCTGATGGTGAACAGTTTTGTTGGTCTACTACTACATCCAGTCTTTCATGTCTAAAAGCTTAGCATTATACTTTTTTATGTTAATGTGTTATCTCCAATAGAATACAAGCAGCATTTTGAGGATACTTTTCACATTTGTCTTTGAGCCTACCTAGATGGCACAGTGGGAAGAATGGTGGAATTGAAGTTAGGAAGGCAAGAGTTCAAGTTCTGTCTCAGACTCTTACTGTGTAGGAAAGTCATTCAACATCTTTCAGTCTCAATTTCCTCATGTATAAAATGGGAACCTACCTCACAGTTGTGAGGATCAAATAATATATATATATATATGCATATATATATATATATATATACGCGTATACATGTATATATATATATATTTGCAAACCTTAAAAAGCCATATCAATGCCAGTTATAATTATTGTTTTTATTATTTGTATCCTCAGAACCAATCACAATGTGGAGTGCAGAACAGCCACTTAATAAGTGCTTGTTGATTGTCTCTTCTCTCCCTCATATCTCATATCCAATTAGCTAAAAATGCTCTTTATTCTATTTTTACAATCTTTTACATTTATTTCTTCTTCTCTATTCTTATCATATCCACCCCCTCATAATAAACATAAACATATGGGTACCTGTAGTATTGAAGTATATAATTTTACCACAAGGTATCTACTCAATATCCTGGGAACTATCCTCCTTTCTCTTGACAAACAGAAGCATAACCAAAAAGCACATGAATGGTCTGCCTGTTAGCCCTCTCTCCCCCATGTAACTAGCCCATCTTCTTTCATGCTCATGTATTTCTTTGATAACATTCTTCATTTCACGGCTTCATAATTTCCTGTTGGTAATCTACGGCAAGCCTGCTCAAGACTCCATGTACTTTTCCACGGTACTTTGGTAAATTTTCATTTTCACTTCTTCAGGAACTATAATGTTCCATGATTCACAGTCATTTAACACTGGAAGGATACTAGAATTACAGAGTTGGACTTTCATTTCAGGGAGAAGCTGAAGGGACAATTTCCCAAAGATACAATTTCCCAAAGGAAATCAGGTCCTATTAAACTGTAAAAGAGAAGGAAATGGCAAACTACTCCAGTATCTGACAAGAAAACCCCATGGATAGCTATGGTCCAAAGGATCACAAAGAGTTAGACAGGACTGAACAAAAACAAAACTATAAAATACTCAATGACAGCAGAAGTCTGTGTCTTAAATAAATCTGTCTTTCTATTTCTCACAGTGCCTTGTACAGTACTCTTTACAAAGCAGATGCTTAATAATTGTTTCCTGGATTTAAACAAATTGAACTGAATTAACATTAGTTAAAACCATTTTAGGGGTAGAAAAGGGTTGGAGGATATTGGATTTGTGATATCACTGGTATAAAGCAAACCACCAAGGAACATCCAAAATTATTCTGCAATATAAAGTCTTAAGAGTTTCTTGGAACACTGAAAAGCTCAGTAATCTGTCCCAAATCATACAATTAGTATGTGACAGAGACAAAACTTGAACCCAGGTCTTCCTGACTCTGAAGCCTGCCTCTCCCAAGATACATACCATTAATCTGAATATGGTGATCTAAATAAAGGTCTTTCTTAAATAAAGGTCTTTTTTAATCTGCCTATTTGGTCCCTCTCCAAAAATTGTAACCAAATTTCACTACTAATCCAAACAGTAAGCAGACCAACATGTCAACCAGGGCAAAGAATGCTCTGGTCAAAAGCAGAACCTCACACCACTTTCACACAACTCCTAATGTAAAATGTGGGGGAAATGAGGTCAGCCTCCACACAGTACATTTAGAACTAGGGATAAGTGATTTGTGTTAGTTATCATGCTTAATTTTTCCTCTTCTGATAAACATTCACCATCCTGGAACCAAACTTGGGAATAGCCAAATCTCATTATATTCCATATATAAACAGACATCCAAAGTTAAAGGTTATTATTAAATCAGTGCCAGATCCAATCTGATATGAATGAGGGAAATGAAGTTAAAGTCTCACAGCCACAAGTTCTGGCAACCTTCAACCATAACAGCTGGGACAGACCCACAGTTGTCTATCAAAATACTGTTGTGCCTGCCACCTCTCCACTACAAGATTGCCCAGGGACAAAACACTGCTTAATAAATGGTTAGGAAACTATATTGGATTTTATTTTTACAACGTTCTGAAAGAGTTCCAGTTTCAAGAGGAGGGCTCTCAAACTCTGTTCCCCCACCCAACAAGATCTACTTAGTCTAAATGAGTAATAAAGGAAGCATGGGCTAGGGAAATAACATGCAGAGAGCATCATACACAGCTATTAATGTTTAAAACTGTATTAAGACATTTGGGACACCCTCTACAAGGGTAATGCAACAGGGTTGTGGGAAAAGAGATTGGTAGCCTCTGAGAATAAGTACCTGATGCACAAAGCTCTAAGGGGGAAGAGAAAATAATGGGGCATGAAGATTTGGGGCTGCTGGAATTCAGATTCTAGTGGCACGCAGTCTAGCGGCACGCAGACTTAGGAGGGCAGGTGCCTGAATACTGTAGGGGAAGAAATCCGAGGGAGAAGGGATTTTATAATCATACGTGGCACCGTAGATTTAGAGCTGGAAGGAACTTTGGGGGACATATAGTTCAACCAGTCATCTTACGGAGGAGGAACCTGAAATCCAGGGTACTGCCGGGAGTGGGGGACAGTGGGGAAGGACTGAATCACAGAATTTGAATTCAAGTCCTCTGCCTCCAGATTCATCCCACTCCCCGTTTTTCCGGGGTACCCAGACTCGAAGGGCAGTGCAGAGGAAGGGAAGGGAAGGGTAGGAGACAGGGGACACAAAGAGACTGGGCGCAATGGGTAGAGAGGATGTCCCCTAGAGAGACTTTCTAAAAGGGTAGCAGAGGAAAGAGGACCCGGTTTCAAATCATGCCTCTGGTATTCTCCAACTGTGTGACCCCGGGACAAGTCGCTCCGCCTTTGGGGCCTCATTTCCTCTTCTGTAAAATGCGGGAGTCGAACTGTGGGTGCTTGGATCTGCCACGATCACACATACACAAACACAAACAGGAGTAGGGAGGCGTGGGGCACCGGGCCCCACAGTGGTGTTCGGAGAGTCGAGAGGCCGGGCCTGGGCCAGTAGGAGCCAAGGGGAACGGGGAGGGGGCGGCCGGGGTCAGGGACTCTCACCGAGACAGGTGCTTCAGGATCTGCTTCTTGATAATCCCAGCCATGCCGGGGCCGGGGCCGGGGCCGGGCCGGGCCGGAGGGAAGGGCCTGGGGCGGCCCCGACTTTCTCAGTCCCGAGGGAAAGGCGGCCTCCGCGCCTCGCCGTTGCCGGGAAGACCGGCCGCCGCCGCTGTTGTCGCCGCCGTCACCGTCACCGTCACCGTCGTCGCCGATGCCGCCATGACCGCTCTCCCCGCCCGGCCTCCTCACCCTCGCTTCCCAGGCGTCCTCGATTCCTCCACGATCCCACCCACCCGCGCGGCACCGACCAGCACGGGAACGAGGCCAGAGCGAGTTCGCCCGCCCACGGGCAGGCCTGGCTAGCTCGAGCCCAGAGACGCCTCCCAGCGGGCGGCAGAGACCACGAGAAGGGAGGGGAGGGTAAGAGAGAGGAGGGAAAGGAAGGGTAGAGGGGAGAGAGGAAGAGAAAGGAGGAGGGAAGAAGGAGATGATGGGAGGGGAGGACAAAAGAGAAGGAAGAGGAGTGAGGGAGAAGAAAGAAAAAAAGGGGCAGGGAATGGGAGAGAGGAGGGAGGGGAAGAGGGGAGAAGAAGAAATCGGAAGGGGAGAGACTTCCACTGCTTCCAGACTACGTTTATTTTCTGAAAACCAGCCTAACTAGTTCCAGAGTCTCATTACCAATTACAGGTTGGTTTCTCTGTGAAAATTTATACTTCCGGCTGTGGCAATCTGTAAAACAAAAGAAAAATGCAAACTGTCTCAGTTCTCAGTAGACTCATGGGGGAAATGGCTGAATAGTAGATGGAAGGAGCTAAGAATCAAACCGTGTTTGGGTTGGGTTTTTTAGATCATCTGTAAACATTACCTTAATTTTTTTTTAACTGTGAAATCCATATTCAATGACCATTTGAATACACATAGTACAAATAGTCATCATCATATTTATATAGGATGTCCCTAAAGTCTTGGTATAGTTTTGCTCTAAAATTCAAGCTATTAAAACTTAAAACTGTACTAAAACTTTGGAGACTCCCTATATAGCACTTAAAGATTTGCATTATAGCCATATACGTTTAGGTATGCGTGTCTTATAAGTTCATCTGATGCCGAACTGAGTCATATCAATATTATTGGTATTATTATTCAATTATGTCTGACTCTGATTTCACTGGTTTTCTTGGCAGGTATTGGAGTGGTTTGCCATATCCTTCTCCAGCCCATTTCCCAGATGAGGAAACTGAGGCAAACAAGATTAAGTTACTTCCCCAGGGTCACACAACTAGGAAGTCAAATGTGAATTAAGGTCTTCCTGACTCCAGGCCTAACACTCTTTTCCTCTGTGTCACCTAGCTATCTATATGGATACTGACAGATACTAATAAAGAGATGGAAGTTAGAGCTACTCTCTGGACTCAGGAAGACCTGGACCCAAGTTCTGGCTATGATAGACACTAACTGGATGACCTTGGGAAAGTCAATTAATCTCTCAATAATCCAACAACTTTCTAAGACTCCAGGTTGTAGAAGAGGTGCTGACCTACACTGGTAGAGGGAACTTCCCCACAAGAAATTCTTCATATCATTAAAATCATATATCTAGTCCAAATATAAACAAATGGAAGAGTTGGTTTCAACATCAGTTCAAAAACAGTGAACATTTAACCATCTCACATTTCCAGGATCATAATGAGAATAAGCAAAAAGACCACCAGGAAGGCAATCAAAACCTATTTGCCTAGGGGACAGCTGGGTGGCTCAGTGGATTAAGAGCCAGGCCTAGATATGGGAGGTCCTAGATTCAAATATGACCTCAAGCACTTCCTAGCTGTGTGACCCTGGGCAAGTCACTTAACCCCTATTGCCTCGCCCTTACTGCTTTTCTGCCTTGAAACCAATGCACAGTATTGATTCTAAGGGGGAAGGTAAGGATTTTAAAAAAAAAAAAAAAGAAAAGAAAAAACAAAACCTATCTGCTAACATTAATTGCAAAGGTTGAAGACTAAACTTTTGTGTCATGGGCCTGCCTTTTACCTTTCTTTGTATTCCCAGCACTTAGCACAGTGCCTGGCATACCACGGACACTTCATAAATGTTTTATTTTTTTATTTTATTTTTTTTTAAACCCTTAACTTCTGTGTATTGGATCATAGGTGGAAGAGTGGTAAGGGTGGGCAATGGGGGTCAAGTGACTTGCCCAGGGTCACAAAGCTGGGAAGTGTGTGAGGCCGGATTTGAACCTAGGACCTCCTGTCTCTAGGCCTGATTCTCAATCCACTGAGCTACCCAGCTGCCCCATAAATGTTTTATTGATTGACTGACTGGTAAAAGTCTATGGATACCTGTGGGAAGCCAATAAGAGAAATAGAGTCTCAAATAGATAAAAATCTGAGACTCCTCTTTTGACCCCTTTTGTGATCCACACCCTTTCTTGTTGAAAAGTATTGTGGCCTTATTGAAAAGCTTTAAGCTCTCAGCAAATCAACAGTCAAGAGTTTAACATTCTTCCCCTTTAGTCAGGAATGCAGCTACTTGGTAAAGCCAAGGCCAAAAACTTAGCAAGGGCACTTTGCCCAGATTTGGAATAAACTGATGGGTCTCAAAAAAGTTGTTTGAGACAATCAAAGCCAAAAAATTCAGGGGCTTTCTGTCCTACAAAAATATTCCCCAACTTGGCTTTCTGATAAGAACCCAGTCAAAATTCAGCCTTGGCCTTGTTCTATTTGGAAGCCATTGAGAATCTTTGTGGTTTGATATGACATAATTTGTAACTTCTGCGCAAATGTGAAGTTTCGGGAGGTTCTTTTGTGTGAAGTGAGTCTTATATAATAAACTCCATGTTGCCAGAGAGAGAGCTGGAAGCATGAGCTAAAAGATCTTCCATGTCCCTTACTTCTTTATCAACTAAGCTGTCCTTATCAGAGATGATAAATAGATCTTGACAGATACCTTATAAGAAGAATTTTTAAATGCACAAAATAAAATATATAATAGCTAAAATATAAAGAATGTTTACTAGGAGCCAAGTACTTTATCTTAAAAAAAAAAACTTTTACATTACTAAGTATCTGTTCAGACGGCAGAAGGACTTGGCAATTGGAGTTAAGTGACTTGTCCAAGGTCAAATAACTAGAAAGTGTCTAAGACCATATATGAACCCAGTTCCTCTTGTCTCTAGGTCTGTTCTTCTACACATTAAGCCACCTTGCTGCCCCTCTGCTAAGTATTTTACAACTGTTTCATTTGGTTATCACATCAACTCTGGGAGTTAGTTAACTATTATTATCCACATTTTACAGTTGAGGAAACTGAGACAAAGAAGATTAAGTGACTTGCCCAGGGGTGAACCCAAATAGTAAGTGTCTAAGACTGAATTTGTATACTCAGGCATATTCCTGATTCTAAGCCTAGTACTCTATCCACTATACCACATACCTAGCTGCCCCTGTAGGATTACAAAGATAATCAAATATATTGAAGTACATTATGAAAATATTTAAGAAAAAAATAAGCTCATGGATCTCAGTCTAAGAGTTCTTGTTCTTGGAACAGCTAGGTAGCTGGAGTCAGGAGATTATGGGTTCAAATCTGGCCTCAGAGACTTTCCAACTATGGAACCCTGAGCAAGTAATTTAACCTCATTTGCCTAGTTCTTGTCCTTCTGTCCTAAAATTGTCACTAGGACAGAAAATAAAAAATTTTTAATGTAGTTAAAAAAATAAAATTTAAAAATTCTGAAAACCCTATTTAAACAGGATTAGAACCTAACCTAATTTTTAAAAACTCTCCTATTTAAGTCAATATATATTTCAATACTCTGAGTTTAGGGCAAATACAGACAGAGAAGATGGTGAAAATTATGCTGATATGAGTCAGTATTAAGAAATGAAAGAGATTTATAGACTACCCTAAAGCTTCTGTTTAGGAAAGACTTTAAAAGCCAAAAGAGAATTTTATATCTGATACCAGAGTCACACGATGGGGGACTGGATAAGGCAATGGCACATGTAGATCAGATTATGGGGAGTATGATTCCTAAAGATAACATCTAAGCTGTAAACCTGGGGAACTGAGAGAATGGTGGCACCTTCAAAAGTTCTAGCAAAATTAGGAGGAAGGAAGAGTTAAGGGGAAAAGATGTGTTTAGTTTTGGACATGTTGAGTTTAAGATGTCTATGAGATATCCAATAAAGGAGGTAGACAAAGCAGTCATAGAGTTAAGAAGTGAACCATAACTATTTTTTAGCATTTCTTTTTTTTTTTTTAACACTTATCTTCTGTCTTAGAATCATTACTAATTATCAGTTCTAGGGCAGAAGAATAGAAAGGGCTGGGCAATTTGGGCTGATATATCCAGGGTCATAGAGCTAGGACATTTCTGAGACCAAACCCAGGACCTCGTCTCTAGGCCTGACTCTCTATCCACTGAACCACCTAACTGCTTCTTTCTTTCTCTCTCTCTCTCTCTCTCTCTCTTTCTTTT
>NC_058133.1:262019478-262049124 GCF_016433145.1 Gracilinanus agilis | reverse complement strand
TTTCTTTCTTTCTTTCTTTCTTTCTTTCTTTCTTTCTTTCTTTCTTTCTTTCTTTCTTTCCTCCCCTTTCTTACCTTTCTTTCTTTCCTTTCCATCTTAGACTACTGTGTATTGGCTCCAAGGCAGAAGAGTGGTAAAGGCTAGGCAAGGGGGTTATGTATCTTGCCCAGGATCACACAGTACCTTTCTTTTTAACCTCGGTGCTTGGCACAATGACTGGCATATCACATAGTAAGTGCACTTAGGTGCTTAATAAATGCTTGTTTACTTGAATTGACTAGGAAAGAATAATGTTATGAAAACTATGAGAATTTATTTTTCATAGACTGTATTAAATCTTAGATCAGGGCTCTTTAATAGAAAGGCCCTAAATCAATTCCTTTATATTAGAGAGAATTACTATTTATTGATTGGTTAGGCCAGCATCATAACCCATAAAGTCACATATAGGTTTATAGCCCTCTTGAATGACCACCAGTATGGAAGTCCTATCAGACATCTTAATAAATAGTTTTAGAAGCTCATTATTTAGCTCCATATAACTTGAACATCCCAAGACATTTCTAACTGGTGGATAGCTAATTAAGCCTAACCAATAAACATATATATTCAATGAACTGGCATTTCTTACCCAAAATCAATCTCTCAAGACATTTAATTGTAACAAAAGTGAGAGAGGAAACAGTATCCTAGAGGAGAGGAAATCTGCTGAAGAAGACTGAAAAGGGTGATATTAAGTGTCCATGTAGGAAACCTGGCCTTGGCAAAAGGGAGGATCACATTTTTAGTGATGAAGGTAGAGGAATGGCTGTCCTGTATGATTTAAGGAGAGAAGAGGTTTGGAACAGTCACTTGGGAAAATAGGACAGAATCAATTAGGAAAGATTAAAAGGCAGGCCCAGTTGAGATTAGATAACAAGAACTTGTAGTAGTCATCACTACAGTGTGATGCCCTTCTTTTCCATTCAGGAAAACTACAAGAGTAGAAGAGGCAGGTGGAGGGCTAAGGTTCAGCAAAGAATGAACAGTGAGAAGACAAAGGAGCTAGGGATTTGAGAGCAGAGATTAATATAAAGTCAAATTGGTTAAAGGGTCAAATCTGAGAACTGAGTCAGAACAAGAGTGATAATCTAGGAAAGAATTGAGAGAGAGAATGGTGATCATGGTGAAGACAAAGAATAGTTTTAGTAAGTATAAGGTATAGAGGAAAATAAGATGACTGAAGATTATGATAGCAAAAAAGGGTCGCTCTAGATTCACTCTTCCAGATTAAGACCAGCTAGATCTTCCTCTTGGGGTTCTAGGGTACCCTGAAGGAGTGTAGTTTCTCTTTTTTCTAATGCCATCAGTTCTAAACCATATGAGAGATAAGGAGTGGGAAATCAACCCTAAGAAAATCTAGGGTCTAGCCCACTCATTCAAATTTTGGGGGAATACAGTGAACAGGGAAGACTCAGAAGAATTCCAGGTACAGTCAGAATAAACTACTGACACTTGTTTCCCCATGATTAAAGAAAGAAGCCCAGAGACATTTTGAATGCTTCAAGTTTTGTAGGACCCACATTCCCCACCTGGCTGTCCCTGTTTACCAAGTTAGCCACAAGGCAGCCCTTCAAGTGGGGCCTAGAATAGACTATAATCTTGGACGATTTTGAAAAAACCCATACTATATATTTCTAAAGCAGAAGGGTGGCAAGGGCTAGGGAGTGGGGAGTAAGTGATTTGTCCAGGGTCACACAGCTAGTTAGTGACTGAGGTCAGATTTGAACTCAGGACCTTCCCACCATCTCTAGGCCTGGCTCTCAATCCAATGAGCCACCTGGTTGCCCCTGTAACTCTAGATTAAAAAACAAACCATCTAGCAATTTTATCCCTTCTGTCATTATGACCCTGCAAGAACCATGTTTCAGGAGGTCTCTGTCCACAAAGAACAGGCTAAGTGGAACTTTTGGCAAACACCTAGAGGTGGCCAGAATAAGTGACTATTAGCCATCCAGAAGGGTAGATCGTCATGTATACCATTAAAAAAAAACCCTTACATTCCATCTTGGGATCAATACTGTGTATTGATTCTAAGGCAGAAGAGCAGTAAGGGCTAGGTAGTACTGGGGTTAAGTTATTTGTCCAGGATCACACAGCTAGGAAGTGTCTGAGGCCAGATTTGAACCTAGGACCTCCTGCCCCTGGTCCTGATCCCAATCCATTAAGCCAACTAGCTGCCCCCTCATTTATACCATTTTTGAAAAGCAGTTTCTTATTTCTTACTGGTCCTAGTTGCTACCTAATAAATGACACAGGGCAATTCAACTAGCCTTTGCCCACAATTGTCTATTATGGATTGGGAGATGCAAGATGGACCCCCTAGCAAGATGACTAGAGAATAGGAGGCTTCTATTGATAAGTGGAAATGGTCCATTCAGAATCATGCTTGCCCAGATCCCTCTGGTGTTAGTGTTCTTCACAAACAAGTAATGATTATATGAGAGACTGAGGCTAGTTCAGACCCTGGAATCCTGCCTCTTCCAATGTCCTAGAGCAGCATTGGTGAACCTTTTTGAGATCATGTGACCAAACTGCAACTTCAAGATGTCTGTGAGCCCCCCACATTACTCCAGAAAGCAGAGGGAAGAAATATTCACATTGAGTGACTAGACAGAGGGGCAGGGTATGCAAAAAAAATGTCCTCAAATGCTGTGGAGACCAGCCCCCTCCATGCCCTTCCAGGGTATGCATGCTAGCCTTCACCATCACAGTTCTAGAGGGTTCCCACCTATAATGATCTGGCTTCTGTAGTGCATCTTTTTGCCTTGATAACTGATGGCTCCATCTACTACAAGGGAAGGCTATTCAGTGGGATTTCAGTAGACACTAATCTAGCAACAGGAGACACTTCCAGTCAACTGAGCTCTAAGCTACCTAGCTATCAGATGAAAGGGATGAGGTCTTAAGAAATGAGGCAGACAAAGGGCACTAAAAGTCTGCCTGCCCTTTGATCCAGCCATACCACTGCTAGGGTTATACCCCAAAGAGATCAAAAAGAAAAAGATGTGTACAAAAATATTGATAGGCGGGCTCTTTGTGGCAAAAAATTGGAAAATGAGGGGATGCCCTTCAATTGGGGAATGGCTGAACAAATTGTGGTATCTGTTGGTGATGGAATACTATTGTGCTCAAAGGAATAATGAGCTGGAGGAATTCATTCCAATTCCTGGAAAGACCTCCAGGAATTGATGCAGAGTGAAAGGAGTAGAACCAGGAGAACATTATATATGAAGACGGATACATTGTGGTACAATCTAATGTAATGGACTTCTCTACTAGCAACAATGCAATGATCCAGGACAATTCCGAGAGACTTATGAGAAAGAACGCTATCCACAACCATAGAAAGAACTGTAGGAGTAGAAACACACAGAAGAAAAACAACTGCTTGATCACATGGGTTGATGGGGATATGATTGGGGATATTGACTCTAAACGATCACCCTAGTGCAAATATCAATAATATGGAATTAGGTCCTGATCAATGACACATGTAAAACCCAGTGGAATTGCACATTGGCTACAGGAGGAGGTGGGGAGAGGGGAGGAAAAGAACATGAATCTTGTAATTATGGAAAAATATTCTAAATTATTAATTAAAAAATAAAGAAATGAGGCAGAGTAGATCTCTACCTACAGTAATTCCTGGGAAGTGATTATAGGTTTGGACAATCAAAGACTTTACCCTTTGGGGTCAAGACTTAATGGAGGAATTCTGCTGATGCCTCTAATTGCATACAGTTATTTTGCAAATATATGAGTACCTATCAGAAACACCACAAACTTAAAGAATCAGGTTAGTATGTTGGTTGAGTGTGTGAATCTGGACATTTAGGTGATGAAAACCATGCTGTATTGAACACAGGCCCATATGATTTCCTTCACTACGGACAAGGCAGCTATTCCCAATCCAAGCAGCTCTCAATCTGTCCCAAAATGGCAAAATGCCATTCTCCCACTTCAGAATCAAAGGGTTGTTCCTATAAGGAATAGCTGAATTATTATGCATCTGACTGCCCATGTCAAGTGTCCTACCTCCTAGAATTATGGGTCACATGTCTATGACAAATAAACGTTGTCCTGGAAAGGGTAAGGGCTGATTTGTCCAATGGTTTCTTGTATCTAGTCTCCAGGAAGACTTACCTGATAAGAATAGACTGTTTTTAGATATAGTTCTGGTTGACTCTTTCAGGTCCTTTCTTTTTCCTTTGCCAAGTCAGAGGCCTTGCTCTCAAGTACCATAAGAGAGCTCTGTACATCTTAGAGAAGTAGCTTAGCTCTCCTTCAACATTCCTGTTCTCAAGGACAGTTTGTGGAACACCTTCCCAGAGAAGACTTGAAGGATTAGCAATAGTATTATTGGGAAGAATCTTGCTTTCCAATAGGTGGGGGTAGAGCAGGAATGAAACTGTTGGTATAAAGCTATAGTTTGTATGTGTTTACCTGGAAGAAAAGGGATTCTTTAATTGACTTGGTGATGATTGTCACTGGATAAGGATGAGGGAGAGTCCTTATTGAGTGACTGTGGAAGTCCAAAGAGGCCTTTAAGGAGGTACATATTTTATATCATTTATCTGATGTGGCTTTCAGGGAGGGAGAGAGTTTAGCAGATGTGCCAGGGAATACTGATTAGGTGACAGTACAAGGAGAAACTTGGTATCAACTTAGATCTTGGGACAGATTTTATGCAAGAGACATGACTTCTTAGCCATTTTACTGAAGATGATTTTATTGCAGGATGAAGAATTATTGACTCTCAGAAGTATCCTTGCAGAGGCCCTGATGTTCCTGAAGCTCTGAAGCTGCCCCTCTTTCTTGTCAATACCTCATATCAGGGGAAGAAATATTGCATTAGAGGTGTGCTGTGACACTGATGTTCTTTGGTGCTGCTGTGGTTCATTAGGAGACTTACTATAAACTGCAAACATGTGGCATCACCTATCATATAAGACCAAACTGGGAGACTTGAGACTTGGTCAAGAAGGGGAAAAGAAAGAAAGACTTAGGATTTCTGACTTCTATTCTCTTCCGCATTTTTGTTTTGTTTAGTACGTTTCTGTTCTCTTTTTTTCTCTTCATAGTGTCCATGCTATGAGGACTGTATAATAAAAACCAAAACAAACAAAAAATTGATGTGGGAGACCAATAAGAGAAACAGAGTCTCAAATAGATAAAAACCTGAGACTCCTTTTTTGACCCCTTTTATGATCTATACCTTTTCTTATTGAAAAACATTATAGCCTTGTTGGAAAACTTTAAGTTCTTAGCAAACCATTGGTTACTGAGTTAACAATTTCTCTCCAAGAAAATTAAAATGCCTAAACTCTAAAAATATTCCTAAGACAGCCAAGGCCAGAGCTACACAAGACTTCATCCAACTAGGTGTAGTCCTCCCAATAAAAAGTACAAGTCTCAATTCATTTATGATATCTATAGATATCAAGATGGCTAGAATTTGGCCTTGAACCCCATTCTATCTCTACTTTGAAGCCTGAAAGGTTTGTTTTTTTTTATAATTTGTAACCTCTACGCAACTGTAGAGTTTTCTTTGTGTTCTTTGTGTGAAAATAGTATATAATAAACTCAAGACTCCATGGCAGGTAGAAGCAGTTATGAGCTAACAATATCATCTCCCGTGTCCTGCCTCTTTCTTTATCAACTAAGCCATCCTTATAAGATTATCTGGAGATGTTGGATAGCTTTCAACAAATTGATACATGGTCCTTTTGAAGAGAGAGTAAGGAAGGCTTAGACTTATTCTTTTTGTTCTCTTCCACATTTTTTGTTTCGTTTTTGTTTTTGCCAGAATGACTGTTCAGTAAAAGACCTATAAGCATTCAAAGGATGGAAGGTCTTTTAGAAGGTCCTTATGATCTTGCCACCAAGGGATAATATAACAAGACAAAGATTCCTTGGATTATTCCCTGGTTGAGATACTGCTTCAACTCCTTAATGATGATATTAAGAAGACACAGATTGTTACAGAAATCATTTCAGAGATCCAGGAACCCATGGTCACTGCTGATGTGTCTGAAGATTCTGCTGAAACAAGAAAAAAAGAGTTCAGACTGGCAGAAGTAAAAGTGAAACTTATTGAAGCCAAGGAAGTTTTGGAGGAATGCATTTCTCTACAGGACTTTAATCATTCATCCCTGTTAAAAAGACAACAAAAGAACTAGAAGATGTCAAAATGGACCTAATAAAAGAAACAGAACAACCTGAGATTATAGAAGTTCACACAGAGAAAGAGTGATCCTGAAACAATACAGAAATGTCTAACTTTATGCTATGAACTTCTGAAACAGATCTCTACTTCTACAGGCATAAGCACAACCATGAACATTATCACTGATTCTTTGATTCTTCCTGGAATAACAAGTATTCATCCTGCAGTGAAAATATGGCTGTTTTATGCTTAGGTTGTTGTGGTCTACAGAACCAAGATTTTGCCAGTAAACATTTTGCATTATTATTAGAGGTTTTGCAAATCGATGAAGTGATGAGGTTGAGAGGAGGAATGGATCATATGAATTGATTAAGTTAAGAAACCAAGAGGTTAGGGTTTTTGATGGAATATCAATATGTATGCTGAGGTCCCTTAGTAGAAAAGCAGGGGAAAAGAATAAGAACAAATATGGACAATGAGGAAAATTGAGAATCTGGTGCTGAAGTCCTTGTAAAAGGAAGGAGAACAACCTTGGGGCCTGTATCTAGGTGGGGTGATGTCTTTGGACAGAATGAGCCTCAAAGAAGTTGCTGAGTGATGGTAACAGAAAAAGAGTATAAAAATAGAAAATTTACAGTGGATTTAGAGCCAGGCCTACAGACAGGAGGTCCTGGGTTCAAATCTAGCCTCAGATTCTTCCTAGCTATGTGACCCTGGGCAAGTCACTTAACCCCCATTGCCTAGCTCTTACCACTCTTCTGCCGTGGAACCAATACACAGTATTGATTTTAAAACAGAAAGTAAGGGTTTTTTAAAAACCCGAACACTTATATTTTTCAAATATCACATAAACATGAAGTTTCCATATACAAAATAGAAAAATAATGTACACAAACCTGCAAATTCTTTAAAGTATAACTTGCCTTTCTTTTCAGTATATAAGAAATTAAATGTAACTTTCAAAGCTGTCCTGTTTATTTGTTTCTTCTTCTTCTTCCTTCTATTTCTCTTCTAATGACCTTTTTTTCTCTTTGGGTTTTTTAAAAAACATTCCTATCATTAACCTCCTTCTCTTTTCACCATTACCCCTCAATGAGAAGAAAATAAAAAGAAAACCCTCATAACAAATATACATATATACATATATGTATTAAAAATAAATTCTCACATTGATTTTAAAATTATATGTTTCGATCTGCACCCTGAAATAATCGCCTATTAGGAGGTAGGCAGCATGCTTTATTATCAGTCCTCTGGAAACATTGTTAGTCACTGTCTTGATTTCAATTCTTAACTCTCTCAAAATGGTTTGTCCTGAAGGCATTATAAATTATCATTATGTATTATTTATACATGTTATATGTATATATGTTAACAGTTGTAAATTATCCTTCTAGTTCTATTTACTACATTCTGTATCAGTTCATTCAAGTCTTCTTTGGTTTCTTTGAAATTATCTTTTTTGTCATTTATTATCCTGAGCCCAAAATGGAATAGGAAAAAAAGTAAGCAACTGTGCACTCCTTTAAAAGAATTTTTTTATACATCTTAATTTTTAAACCCTCATCTTCTGTTTTTAAATTAATACCATGTATTGGTTCCAAGGCAGAAGAGAGATTAAGAGTTGGGCAATTGGGATTAAATGACATACCCAGGATCATACATCAGGAAGTGTCTGAGATTAAATTTGAACCCAGTGCTAGTGCTCTATCCATTGTGTTTTCTAGCTGCCCCTGTAATATTTTCAATTACCTCAGACTTTGGCCCTGAAGAAAAAAACATCTTTATGACACTAGAACTCTTCCAGTGATAGGATTATGGTTGCAAAACATGAAATGTCACAATTGGCATTGCAAGTCAAACAACAAATAATCTGAATATCAATAGTCTGTGCCTTTATTACCAACAACTTATTATGTGAAAAAAAATGGAATAAAAGATACCATCAAAGAGTTCTAGGACCAGAAGAAGAAAGAGGTGGGCTACTCATGTGTCAATCAATACACAGTTATTAAGGCTATAACTGTGTATGATATAAATTGTGCTAAGTACTGATATAAAGACAAAAATGGATATCTCTACCCTCAAGGTACTGTATTTGTACCCATGTAACATCAAGAGATCTAGGGGAGGGACAACTAAGTAACACAGTAGATAGAGCACCAGGCCTCGGGTTGGGTGGACCTGGGTTCAAATTTGGACTCACATACTTGCTAACTGTGTGACCCTGGGAAAGTCATTTAACCCTAATTTTTTAGCCCTTACCACTCTTCTGTCTTTGAATTGATGCTAAGACAGCAGATAAAACTCTAAAATAAAAAAAGAGATCTTGGGAAAGGGCCCCATACCTCATATGGACCTCCACTGGAGATTTAATTTTTTCTTAAATTATTTATTTTTCTAATTTTTTTTTTATTTTTCTGTACTCGACCAAATATCAGTGGCTCCCTTCTTCCTCCAGAATTCTCCCCTTCCAAGTCCTCCATGCATTCAAATAAGTATGTTCAAATGAAATAAATATACACATTGGCCACGTCTGAAGATGTATAGTTTTCCGTCTTGTATCTATCACCTCTCTCTCAGGAGGTTAGTAACTAGCTTCATCAAGTAGTCAGTCCTCTGAGACTATGATTATTTTCCTAAAATCAGGAATGCACAGACAGAAAAGAAAAAGAAGCAGCCTATACTCACAAACACATTTCAACTAGATGAGAGACAGTCAAGGATATGATGTAGCCATGTTGGATAATTGTTCAATTTTTCATGTGAACATTTTCACCTGGGAAATCAATTTGCATCAAACAATTCAAGGCTCAATTTGAAAAAGTGGAAGAGAAAATGTTAATAATGCAGATAAAACTTTAAAATGTTGGTAGACTGTGAACTGGTCCAATTATTCTGGTTTTTGTTTTTGTTTTTTTTTAGTATTTTTTTTAACCCTTAACTTCTGTGTATTGGCTCCTAGGTAGAAGAGTGGTAAGGGTGGGCAATGGGGGTCAAGTGACTTGCCCAGGGTCACACAGCTGGGAAGTATCTGAGGCTGTATTTGAAACTAGGACCTCTCGTCTCTAGGCCTGACTCTCAATCCACTGAGCTACCCAGCTGCCCCCTGGTCCAATTATTCTGAAAAGTTATTTGGATCTATAACCAACATCTCATACATTTTCTAGAGAGCTCATTGTTAAATATTTATCAGCACAACCATGAAAATAGGGCATCTAATCCTCCCAGAACTCACCACCCCCATATTAACCTGGCAGCTTACTCTCAGCCAAGAAGCAAAGATGGCCCACAGAAGGGACTACTTGTTTTATATGTATACTCAGTTACAGCTCAGCAATTCCAAAATCATCAGTCTCTCTGGCTCCTCAGCCAACTAAAAGACTCCTCAGCCCCACGTAGTACCCACTCCTCAGGCTCTCACAGCTAGAAGTAGGCTCACCAAGCTCCATGCATGGCTGAATTGGAAAGTAGGCAGAGTTTCAGCAGTACAGTGATCCAAAACTATACCAAAGGACTCATGATGAAAAATGCCATCTGCCTCCAGAGAAAGAACCAAAACATACTGTATTTCACTTTTTTTTTTAAGTTTTCTTCCACAAAAGGACTAATATAGAAAAATGTTTCATATGACTATGCATATAAAATCAATATCAAATTATTTACTGTCTCACTGAGGCGGGGAGGGGAGAATTTGGGACTTAATATTGAAAAAAAATTAAATTTATTTTTACACATAATGGAGGGGTGTTTTTTTTTGTTTGTTTTAAAGAAAAGTAGACAGAGAATATTTCTATGTGCTCTCTGGGACTTTTTTTAGCCACCTTCTTTCATATTTTGAGCTCCTTGAGAGCAGAGATTCTCTGTGTCTCTCTGTCTGTCTCCATCCCTCTGTCTGTTTGTCTCTTATTGATTCCTAGAGTTCAGCACAGTTCCTGGCACACTGTAAATGTTTAATAAGTGCTTGCTGAGAGGGTAACTAGGTGGCTCACTGGATTGAGAGCTAGGCCCAGAGATGGGAGGTTCTGGGTTTAAATCTGGCCTCATATACTTCCTAGCTATGTGACCCTGGGCAAGTACTTGATCCTTACAGCTCTTTTGCCATGAAACCAATACGCAGTATTGGTTCTAGATGGAAAGTAAGGTTGTTTTTTTTTTTGTTTTTTTTTTTTAACAAATAAAAAAAAAAGTTTGTGGATTCCCACTGACATGCTCTCAAGGACTGGAATCCAAGAGGTGAAGAGATCCTTTGTGAGCAAAGGTACAGAGGCGAGAGAGTTCCTGTTTTATGACACACTTGGAATTGATAATCAGAGGATCCCTGAACAAAGTTGTGATTATATTTATTATATATTGTATTCCATTATATCTATTAAGGAACCTTGTGTGATCTTAAAACACACATGGAAAATTCTTTAAGGCTATATTTTGTCTTATTTGGGGAGAAGGCTAATCAATAAACACAGCACATGGTAGGATCCTAAGTCTAGATCTTTTAGTTGTGTGTATGTGAAGATAATCCCCTATGAACCATTTCCTATTCCCTTCTCATTTTCTTAAAAGATATAAAAGATTCAGATTGATATAAAAGATTAAGTATACTTGAGAAAGTAGACACATAGACTGATAGCTGATGGCTTTTGAGCACTTTATTTTTGGTAATAATATCATCCATTTTCCCCCCTCAGTGCTTTGGTATTTTCTCCTTCTTGAGATATCACAAAAACAGATTTCTCATTAATTTCAGAATTGTGATTGCTTTAGCATGGATTTATTCTGAGTATACTTGGTTTGGATCAGGCATTTTCTTTACAACTTCATTTTCTTAAGTGTGATTTCCATATCACCATAGATATCAATTTGAACTTCAAAATAGAGGTCAAAGATAGCATTTCTATCACTGCTGACTAGAATAGATTATTAGAACTCATAAATTTGTTTCGTTTTCTATTTATTGTTCTCCTATCAATCAGTTAACATTTCATTTGCACCTACTACATGCCAGGCACTATCCTGAGTGCTGGAGATATAAAAGAGGTAAAAGTTGGTCCCTGCCCACAAGGAGCTTATTGTCTAATGGGGAAAGACAACATGAAACAAATACATACAAATCAAGATATATACAGGATAAATAGAAAATAACATAGAGAAAACACTGGAATTAAAAGGAGATGGAGAAGGATTTCTGAAGAAGGTAGGAAGCCAGGGACATTAGTGCTTGGAACAGAGGAGGGCGAGCATTCTAGGCATGGAGGACAGCCAGAGAAAATGACAGGAGCCAAGAGATGGAGCGTCTTGTTTGTGTAATAGCCAAAAGGCCACGGTCACTAGGCTGAAGAAAACATGTCAGGGAATAAAGTGTAAGAAGACTGGAAAGGAAAGGAGGGGCTAAGTTTCGAAGAGCTTTGAATGACAGACAAACAGCATTTTGCATTTGTTCTTGGAGGCAATAGGAAGCCACTGGAGTTTACTGAATAAGAAGGTAACACACTGGACCTTAAGAAAAGTGACTGGAGGACAGATTGGAACAGGGACAGGCTTGAAGCACCGTCAGGCTATTATAATAATCCAGGTGGCAGTGTCAGAGGAAAGAAGGGGGTATATTCAAAAGATATTACAATGGTGAGATTGCTAGGCCTTGGTAACAGCTTGGATTTTGGGGTGGGGGGGTAGAAATGTGAGAGATGGTGCCCAGGATTTTTCATATAAACACTCTCTTGTGTGATTTAACTTACTTGGATTTCACACTAATCTGATGATATTCCCTTTTTCTCTTTCATTGTTTATAATTTTGTAAAGAAGTACTACTCCTACTCTTCTTTCATCCTCTCCCACAATGAGTTTGCACACTAATCTCATTTTGCCTTTGGTTTCTGTGCCATTCTACTTGATAATAGTAAGAATCAGCTGGGTCAGAGAGTTTCAGGGTTCTCATGGCCTCACTGTCGTGGTGGCCACTTCAAATGGAAATGGAAATAACCAAAGTCACCCTCTTTTCCATTTCCATTTTTTTTGCATCAATAGCTAGTGTGAAGTTTCAGATGAGTACTATTATAATTATATAAATTATAAATTCATTTCTGTTAAATGTCAATTTATTAGATTCAGCCTATCATTCTATTGAGATTTTTTAAGGTAGCTTGATTCTATAATCTATGTCAATTTTTCCTCTTACTTGCATGTTATTTTCATACTTTATAAACATGGCATTTATGACTTTGAGCCAATGATAAAAAATGGAGTAAGAGAGACAGGAATAGGGTGCTGGAGAGCCCTAGAGTTCGATGCTGATTTGATATTGATTATCCAATTGTTTCATAGTACTGATGCAAGAAATAGCTCAAGTGATTTGTATTTTGTAGATGTGGCATCAATGACAGAGAACATAGAGAGCAGAAATTAATACCTGATTCCAGAATCTGTGGAGCAGTTATGATTCTAATAGCATTCTGAAAAAGAGAAATCAGGCTCAGAATTTCCTTGATGCATTGCTTAGGAGGGAAAGGTCACAGGTGAATTTTTCTAGAGCTGCTTCCATCTTTACAACTCCCCAAAGCCTCTTTTTTGTTACTTCTTTTGTTCTTTTCCCTCTCTGTTCTTTCTTTCCTTCTCTTGTGTTATAATCTATCAGTGGGATCCATGAACACTATTTTCTTTTGCTGGTGACTTTTGACAGAAGGTAGCTCATATTGGGCTTTCCTCACAACCATTTTGTGAGAGGTGGTAAGTGCAAGCATGATGATGCCCATTTCACAGATGAGGAAATTAAAAGTCTTTGGCCTGCTCATGAACACCCAGCTATTAAGTGTCATAGGCAGATTTCAGAGTCAGATCTTCTGGCTTTTAGCCCAGGGCTATATCCACTACACCATGATGCCTCTTGGGAACAATTAGAAAATGATGAGTTCATGTGAGATCTCCTAAAAGTCTCAGGGCTATTCTAATCTATAAAAGCTTAGAAATGTAGAAAGACTTTTAGGATATCTTGTATATATGCAACTTGCTATAGAACAAAGTTGACTTCTAAGGGTGAAGGGGACACAGAGTAAAAATGGTTATCAATGGGACATTTTCTACCAAGGCAGGTTCCTGGAAATGTACTTCTGCAGAATCCTGCAGAACAACTTTCAATTAAAATATAATCTAATTCACTCTCCTCTTAGACCTACCTCCCACCATTTGCTTTTCTTCCCTCCTCCAATTATTTTGTCTTATGCTTTTTCTGTGTATCCATTACATCCAAAAGTAGACTATAATCTCCTCGAGGTAAGGGACTATATCATTTTTGATCTTTATTCTCTTAGCACTTAGCACAGTGCCAATGCCTTACTCATAGTAAAAGTTTACACTAAAAGGATGAAATTTAAGACAACATTAAGGGATCAAGTCATGCCCGTTGGCACGGTGTTTGTTTTTTTTAATTCACAAAACAAATAGAAATGATAAAATGAAAATGTTTATTTCAAAGTAAAAACATAATGTTTTATATTAATCAATTCACCTGGACCTTCTAGTAATAACAATAATTATAATTATGAACAATAACAAATAATAGTAATAAATGTTTCTTGAATTGAATTTTCAGGCTGTCACAAAAATATCACAAAGAAAGAGAAAAGTACCTTGGGTAAAAATATAAACCAGCAATGGCCCAGCCCTTTTTCCTCATGCTCACCAAAGATAGCATATCTAAGAGAAAGATTTAGAACTGAAACAGACTTTAGAGGACCTTCATTTTACAAATGAAGAAATCAAGACCCAGAGAAATGAGGTGACTTGCTCACAATCAATTTAAACCCAGTTTCTTTCCCTCCAAATACATTGCTTCTTCCTGTGAGATTCCATGAGATTTATCTAGGAAAAAGGAGTAACACACCTATTTGATAGTGGTTAGAAGTGCACAATTAACTAGGTCATACATTTAATCACCATTAGACTTTTTCCATATAAGATCAATAAATTGGGTCAAGCTTGCATGCCTGGCATCCTGTTTCTCAAGCAGCTCAGAAGTAAGAAATGCTGAATGACTGAAAAGTGACTGAAAGTAACTGCAATAGTAGCCTAATGGTTATTTATACTCTTATGCCAGTGGCTAAAGCTATTTACAAAGAAGGAAGCAAAAGAGTTTCTCTAAATTTCTGCTGCTTCATTATAAAACTAAATCACATTTTCATTAAAGTACATAAGACTGAACATCATAGTTCTCTTTCCATTCATGACAGTCCATTCTTTCATTCTTTCTAGAAAAAAAAGCAACTATATTTACAAACATAATTCAGTGGTGAGAAATCATTCCTATACTTCAAAACAAAGGGTTAAAATAGATCTTTGTTAGCAGTTACAACTCTAATTTATTACAGTTTGTGCATAGAAAAATTAAGCTCAGGAAGGGAAAGGTACAAGCACATATTAAGCACCTACCATATGCCAGGCCTAATGCTATGTGCCTTACAAATATTATTATCTCATTTGATCTTCACAACAACCACAAGAGGTAGGTGTTATTATCTCCATTGTACAGATGGGGAAACCAAAGAAGACAAAAGTCGAATGACTTGTTTAGGGTAACAGAGCTAGTAAGTGTCTAAGGCTAGACTTGAACGCAGGTCTTCCTGACTTCAGGCCCAGGGCTCTATGCACTGAGCTACCTTTTTGGACCCATATATCATTTGCCATATTTCCTTGTTCTGGGTCATTGTGACTCCTCTTATTTGTTATGTTGTCAAGGTATATAATTTTTTTCAGAATATTTTCTGTTTTTGTAAGTTTCTATTATACTATTTTGTATAAAATATGCTATACAGTTGGATAAATGTTATCAGTATGTATATCTTGAATGAAAACTGAAAATATACACTAAGCTGCAAATAGACAATCTAACAAGAGGAGAGTAGAATGGAATACACCCAGGAAATCATGTGGTAATTTTAATGACTCAGTTTCTCTTGAAACAAATGCCCATTTGGGAAAATATCACTCTTCTTTCAGTGATGATGTAGAACTAGGTCATGGAAAACCAGCCTCCAAAGAACTGAAGTTGAAGATTATCCAAAGAAAAATGGAAAGGGGGCAGCTAGTGGATAGAGAGCTATGACTGGAATCAGGAGGTCCTGGGTTCAAGTCTGACCTCAGACAACTTCTAGCTGTGTGACCCTGGGCAAGTCATTTAACTCTCATGGCCTAGCCCTTACCCCTCTTCTGCCTTGGAACCAATACATAGTATTGATTCTAAGACAGAAGGTAAGAGTTTAAAAAAAAAAAAAAAAAGAAATCTAAAAGGGAGGGCCTCTAAGTATGTCTAATGGAACCCCTAGGATGGATTTATGGGAAGATGTGGAAAAGGGGTGGCATAGGATGGGTAGGCATGAATGGAATGTGACTTATCTCATTGGTGTTCATGCCTCCATTAATGAGATCACAGATCCACTCATCTATTGCTTCTGAAATGGAATATCAGGATTGTGAAAAATACTCCAAAAAAGATCTTCAGTTGCTATCTCACTTACTAGCAAAAAGTAAGTGAAATTCTAATCATACTCCCAGTGGTTACAAATGTAGCCAGCCAACATAGTGCTGTTTTGTGACTCTTAATACATGATAATGTACTGGATTATTATGGTTATCTGTGCTGCTGTCTTCTCCTAGTAATTGAAAAATTCCATGAAGGCAGGGACCGTATGAGTATTTAAGCATATTCTCCAGGAGATGCTGTGTTAAGGAGCTGGGGAAATAACAATGAAAAGAAAACCAGTCTCTGCCTTCAGGGAGCTTATGTACTACTGGAAGCACACATTCACTCAAGAAGTGCATGATCATTTGTGGGGCGGGGGTGTAAAGCACTGACAACCAGGTGGGGAGCACAAAAGGATTCTCCTACTAGATGACACCTGGCCCTCTAGTTATGCTGTAAGCTCAGCAACAGATTCTAAGAGGTGCAGTTTAAGGAGGGAGTATATTCCAGACAAAGAGGACAGCTTGGGAAAAGAAAGGGAAGGGAAATGGCATGCTAAATTTGGGGAACAAGTGGGCCAATTTGACAGGAATGTAGAATGCAGGAAGATAAGTAATATGGGATAAATCTGGAAAGGTAAGATGAAACCAGATGGTGATCAAGTTTTAAAAATGGCAAACTGCATCTATATTTTAACATAGAAGGAAAAGGGTACCACTGAAGACTTTTTTTTTTTGTAAGGAATTTATTCCTACACAGAAAGAAATGCTAAACATGGAAGAACCCATGCACTTGTTCACAGGATTTACAAAATTCAGGAACTGTAGTTATAAAAAGTATGAGAGGTTAATATTTAACTACAGCTACAATAAATTGGGAGACACATTTAATTTGCTTCAAAACATAATACAGGGGCAGCTGGGTAGCTCAGTGGACTGAGAGTCAGGCCTAGAGACGAGAGGTCCTAGGTTCAAATCTGGCCTCAGACACTTCCCAGCTGTGTGACCCTGGGCAAGTCACTTGACCCCCATTGCCCACCCTTACCACTCTCCCACCTAGGAACCAATACGCAGGAGTTAAGGGTTTAAAAAAAAAATTAAAACATAATACAGCTTTGCAAGAGTATGTTTTAGATTTCATCTCAGCACTGCCTTATCTAACCACTCCTGGCATTCTGGCCAATAAAGAAACTTCCCCCAGAGATGAACCACTGTTGTTTTGTGGGAAATGTAGCTGCTCTACCCACAGGGCCTCTGGGGACCTTCAAACTTATTGGAATTCACAAAGTTGCTGCTGATCTTGGACTTATGAACCTAAGACCAGGAAAGAACAAATACAAAACAGATAACAGCCACATCTAAATGGCCATATGGGGGCCAAGTGGTGAGAGAGGACAATTGTTACCCAACTTTGGGAATCCAGTTGGAACCAGTATACATGATTCACAGCCTGAAAGGGTTTTCTAAGCCTTTTGATGAAAACCATTTACTGTGTTCTGGCTCAGCAGAAAATGAAGGGAATCTTTAGTCAAGTAATAAATATTTATTAAGATTACTGTGTGCCCAGTACTGTGCTAAGTGCTAGAGATACAAAGGAAGAAAAAACTATTCCTGCTGTTTCTGAAGAAAACTTCATATATAATACATAATATATATATATATATATATATATATATATATATATATATATATATATATATCAGTACCTACAGGACTTATGAGAAAGAATGCTATCCACATCCAGAGAAAGAACTGTGGGAGTAGAAATTCAGAAGAAAACATGATTTATCACTTGTTTATATGGGTCTAAGATTTGGAGTTTGGGTTTTAAAAGATTATTACAAAAATGAATAATATAGAGAAAATAAATTAAAAAAAAGTCAGTACCTGCAAGCCAAATACAGGGTCAATGTAAAATATCCATAGATGGGTAAACCCCTCACCAATGAGTCACAGCTGTGTTGCAGATTCCTTTAGCCATCTGGTGAAGCCTGAGGGACCCTTTTTCAGAATGATGTCTTGAAATGAATAACATAGGCTTGCAAAGGAACCAACCATATTGAAAGCCATCTCTTTTTCTTGATCTATCTAACCCTTACCTTTTTTCTTAGAATTAGTAAATACTAAGTATTGGTTCCCAGGTAGAAAGGCAGTAAGGACTAGGTAATTTGGGATTAAGTGGCTTGCCCAGGGTTACATAGCTAGGAAATATCTGAGCCAGATTTGAACTCAGGTCCTCCTGCCTCCAAACCTGGTGTTCTATCCACTGGGCTACCTTGATGTCCCTTAGCAAAATATTTTTTAAAAGTTTACAAATTCCAGAGTAAGAACCTCTGAGTTAGAGAATATCTATACATGCTCTGTAAAACCCACATTCCTGATAATTATAGAATCATGGACCCAGAGAGGTAGAAGACACCTCAAGGCCACCTAGTTCAAAGTACATCTTGAACAAATCTCTAGTACATCATGCCTCATAAAAGATAATCTGGCTTTTGCCCAACGACCTCTACTAACTCTTGCCTGGGGGCATCTGAAAGGCAGCCAGCTGAGAGAGGGAAAGGGCATGAGTTTTGTTAGGCTCTTCCCCTTCAAAATAGTTTTTCTCACTAAAAATAAGAGGAATAAATGTGTTCTCCTTTTTTCTCTAGGATTCCAGTAAGAAAAGAAAAAAGGAAAGAAGGGAAAAGAAAGAGACAGAGAGACAGATAGCATGGACAGGAGTCATGGACCAGTGTGGTTCAGTGTGTGGGAAAAAATCAATGTATTTGGAGTCACAGGACCCCTAGATTCAAATACTAACTCTGTCAGTCACACTCATATGACTTTGGGGAAGCCATACTCATTGTCTTTGGGCCTCTTTCCTCTTGTGTGATATGACGGAGTTGAACTAGATAGACTATAAAGTTCCTTTAAGTTTGAAATCTATGAACCCTGCCTCCTGGCTCTTTTCACAAAGACAGTGGAAAGTGGGCAAACAAAATAATTTCCAACTACTTGAGTGCAGGGACCGCTTCATTTTTAATTAATAATTTACATTAATAATTGTTTAACATTAAATAAATAAAATTTATATAGTCAAATAACTAATAATGATTTAATATTAATAAAATAAATACATTTTAAATGGAAAATAAAAATAATTTAATTCATTTTAAATTTTAATTCTTCCCAGACATACTAAGCACTTCACAAATATGCCTGCTGAGTTCAATTCAATGAGGGGGAGGGAGAAGAAGGAAGGTGGAGAGTAAGGGATAGGCAGGATAATACACACAGGGGACTCTAGACCCTGGGAAAGGATAAGGGGTCAGAAGAAAATCCTGGCAGCCCTTTAGAGGGTGGAAGAGGAAAAATAGAAACCTAACTAGATCTACAGCCTTTTTTATGGGGTCACTATTTTATCAAGGGTACAGAGAAGGCACTCACTGTCCTTGTGGTCATCAAAAGGGTCCATAATCTCCCCTCCCTCCCCTCGTGAAGATCCCACACAACCTGTAAGTAAAGGAAAAGAGAATGAAGAGAGACTCGCCTCATCCATTTGCTAGGAAATATAATGCTGTACAGTCACCAGCACAGATCCTGCCACCCAGCAGGTTGACCACCTAGATGTGGAAATCAGGCGTCCAGGCATCCCTCGAGATTACTGCAGTAGCAGCAGCTGTGGCTGCTTGGAGCCATGACCTGGGTTGCACGCCGGGGTATGGAGAACCAGCTTCCCAGTGATCCCCGGTCGGGCAGTCACTTCTAGACTGATCAGACTGAACCTGTGTGTGAGGAAGGGGCTAAATAATAACTAATATTTTTGTAGGGAAGCTAGGTGGCTGGAAAATCTGGCCTGGAATCATTTAGACGAGTTCAAATTCAGTTACATATTATCTGTGTGACTGTGTAAATTACCAAATTACTTAATCCAGTGGAGAAGGTATGGCACTCCTTTAGGAGGGCCCAGGCCGCGGGAGGAGGAACTGGGGGTAGGTGGGTCCAGGGCCAGCTTCGGCCCAAGCAGCACCGAGGAAGGAGGGAGGGAGGGGGAGATTGCTGTGAGGATTAAAGGAAAGGGGAGGAGACTCCGGGGAAAGAGGGGAGGGGTCATGAACGGAGGGGAAGTGGTGGGATGGCGCTGGTGGTGGGAGGCGAGAGGGAGCAGGTGACGAAATCTTTTCTGCTGGTAGAGGAGCAGCAGTTGGGGGAGGGGTAATGCGGCGCGTAGTAGACTGGGTCAGGGGCCCAAAAGGAAAATGGCATCCGCCAAGGGAAAGAGAACTGCTCGGTGGCGACTGCATCGCCACCACAGTCCTACAGCCTCCGGGTGAGACCCGGCCCCAAGGAGGGGTGGGAGGGGTGTCTTACGCGATATGCCCTCAGGGCATCCGGAATGACCCTCGGCAGCNCTGCTCTTTGATCCAGCCATACCACCACTGGGTTTGTACCCCAAAGAGATAATAAGGAAAAAGTCTTGTACAAAAATATTCATAGCCTTGCTCTTTTTTGTGGCAAAAATTGGAAAATGAGGATGACCTTTGATTGGGGAGTGGCTGAACAAATTGTGATATCTGTTGGTGATGGAATACTATTGTGCTAAGAATACTAATGAACTGGAGGACTTCCATGTGAACCGGAAAGACCTCTAGGAATTGACGCAGAGTGAAAGGAGAAGAACCAGGAGAACATTGTACACAGAGACTGATACACTGAGGCACAATCTAAACACAAATGACTTCTCTACTAGCAGCAATGATCCAAGACAATTCTACAGGACTTATGAGAAAGAATGCTATCCACATCCAGAGAAAGAACTGTGGGAGTAGAAATTCAGAAGAAAACATGATTTATCACTTGTTTATATGGGTCTAAGATTTGGAGTTTGGGTTTTAAAAGATTATTACAAAAATGAATAATATAGAGAAAATAAATTAAAAAAAAGTCAGTACCTGCAAGCCAAATACAGGGTCAATGTAAAATATCCATAGATGGGTAAACCCCTCACCAATGAGTCACAGCTGTGTTGCAGATTCCTTTAGCCATCTGGTGAAGCCTGAGGGACCCTTTTTCAGAATGATGTCTTGAAATGAATAACATAGGCTTGCAAAGGAACCAACCATATTGAAAGCCATCTCTTTTTCTTGATCTATCTAACCCTTACCTTTTTTCTTAGAATTAGTAAATACTAAGTATTGGTTCCCAGGTAGAAAGGCAGTAAGGACTAGGTAATTTGGGATTAAGTGGCTTGCCCAGGGTTACATAGCTAGGAAATATCTGAGCCAGATTTGAACTCAGGTCCTCCTGCCTCCAAACCTGGTGTTCTATCCACTGGGCTACCTTGATGTCCCTTAGCAAAATATTTTTTAAAAGTTTACAAATTCCAGAGTAAGAACCTCTGAGTTAGAGAATATCTATACATGCTCTGTAAAACCCACATTCCTGATAATTATAGAATCATGGACCCAGAGAGGTAGAAGACACCTCAAGGCCACCTAGTTCAAAGTACATCTTGAACAAATCTCTAGTACATCATGCCTCATAAAAGATAATCTGGCTTTTGCCCAACGACCTCTACTAACTCTTGCCTGGGGGCATCTGAAAGGCAGCCAGCTGAGAGAGGGAAAGGGCATGAGTTTTGTTAGGCTCTTCCCCTTCAAAATAGTTTTTCTCACTAAAAATAAGAGGAATAAATGTGTTCTCCTTTTTTCTCTAGGATTCCAGTAAGAAAAGAAAAAAGGAAAGAAGGGAAAAGAAAGAGACAGAGAGACAGATAGCATGGACAGGAGTCATGGACCAGTGTGGTTCAGTGTGTGGGAAAAAATCAATGTATTTGGAGTCACAGGACCCCTAGATTCAAATACTAACTCTGTCAGTCACACTCATATGACTTTGGGGAAGCCATACTCATTGTCTTTGGGCCTCTTTCCTCTTGTGTGATATGACGGAGTTGAACTAGATAGACTATAAAGTTCCTTTAAGTTTGAAATCTATGAACCCTGCCTCCTGGCTCTTTTCACAAAGACAGTGGAAAGTGGGCAAACAAAATAATTTCCAACTACTTGAGTGCAGGGACCGCTTCATTTTTAATTAATAATTTACATTAATAATTGTTTAACATTAAATAAATAAAATTTATATAGTCAAATAACTAATAATGATTTAATATTAATAAAATAAATACATTTTTAAATGGAAAATAAAAATAAATAAATTTTAAATTTTAATTCTTCCCAGACATACTAAGCACTTCACAAATATGCCTGCTGAGTTCAATTCAATGAGGGGGAGGGAGAAGAAGGAAGGTGGAGAGTAAGGGATAGGCAGGATAATACACACAGGGGACTCTAGACCCTGGGAAAGGATAAGGGGTCAGAAGAAAATCCTGGCAGCCCTTTAGAGGGTGGAAGAGGAAAAATAGAAACCTAACTAGATCTACAGCCTTTTTTATGGGGTCACTATTTTATCAAGGGTACAGAGAAGGCACTCACTGTCCTTGTGGTCATCAAAAGGGTCCATAATCTCCCCTCCCTCCCCTCGTGAAGATCCCACACAACCTGTAAGTAAAGGAAAAGAGAATGAAGAGAGACTCGCCTCATCCATTTGCTAGGAAATATAATGCTGTACAGTCACCAGCACAGATCCTGCCACCCAGCAGGTTGACCACCTAGATGTGGAAATCAGGCGTCCAGGCATCCCTCGAGATTACTGCAGTAGCAGCAGCTGTGGCTGCTTGGAGCCATGACCTGGGTTGCACGCCGGGGTATGGAGAACCAGCTTCCCAGTGATCCCCGGTCGGGCAGTCACTTCTAGACTGATCAGACTGAACCTGTGTGTGAGGAAGGGGCTAAATAATAACTAATATTTTTGTAGGGAAGCTAGGTGGCTGGAAAATCTGGCCTGGAATCATTTAGACGAGTTCAAATTCAGTTACATATTATCTGTGTGACTGTGTAAATTACCAAATTACTTAATCCAGTGGAGAAGGTATGGCACTCCTTTAGGAGGGCCCAGGCCGCGGGAGGAGGAACTGGGGGTAGGTGGGTCCAGGGCCAGCTTCGGCCCAAGCAGCACCGAGGAAGGAGGGAGGGAGGGGGAGATTGCTGTGAGGATTAAAGGAAAGGGGAGGAGACTCCGGGGAAAGAGGGGAGGGGTCATGAACGGAGGGGAAGGGGTGGGATGGCGCTGGTGGTGGGAGGCGAGAGGGAGCAGGTGACGAAATCTTTTCTGCTGGTAGAGGAGCAGCAGTTGGGGGAGGGGTAATGCGGCGCGTAGTAGACTGGGTCAGGGGCCCAAAAGGAAAATGGCATCCGCCAAGGGAAAGAGAACTGCTCGGTGGCGACTGCATCGCCACCACAGTCCTACAGCCTCCGGGTGAGACCCGGCCCCAAGGAGGGGTGGGAGGGGTGTCTTACGCGATATGCCCTCAGGGCATCCGGAATGACCCTCGGCAGCTTCCGTCTGGCGGGCGGGTCTGGCACGGTCACCTGGAACGTGGTAATCAACTTAGCCACGCTAAAGATTCTTGAACCCCGGAGCTAGCTGGACGTCCCTATCGGTTGGGAAGAGTACAGTACTTGGGCAAACGTGTGGAGGATGGATTGGAGAGGGAAGAGACTAAAAACAGAGACCAATTAGGAGGCAATTACACTAGTCCGAGGTGGTCGCACTTGGAGATATTGACCAGACTTGGAGACTGGATGGCCAGGCCTGTGAGCCGCTGAAGAGTTGAGGATAAGGGCAGTGGATTGCATAAAACTGAAAAACTTTTTAATTGTTTTTTTTTTTTAAGCTCTTACTGGGTATTGGTTCTAAGGCACAAGAACAGCAAGGGCTAGGCAATGGAGGGGTTAAGGGACTTGCTCAAAGTCACACATCAAGGAAGTGTCTGAGGTCATATTTGATCTCAGGACCTCTCATCCTTAGGCCTGGCTTTCAATCACTGAGCCACCCAGCTGCCCCTTGACAAGCTTTAGCATGAACAAAATCAATGCAACTAAAATTTAGAAAGAAAAAGTTGTTAACCAGGGAAAATCTTTATAGTATAACTCCAGTAAAGGTCTGATATATGTGTATTAATATAGATACAAGGGAAATTGATGCAAATAACAAACAACAAGAGTTCAATAGATAACTAATAAAAGATATGAACAGAGGGGGCAGCTGGGTAGCTAAGCTCAGTGGATTGAGAGTCAGGCCTAGAGACAGGAGGTCCTAGGTTCAAGTCCTTCCTCAGACACTTTCCAGCTGTGTGACCCTGGGCAAGTCACTTGACCCCCATTGCTTATCCTTACCACTCTTCCACCTAGGAGCCAATACACAGAAGTTAAGGGTTTAAAAAAAAGATATGAATAGGCAGGTCCAAAAGAAGAAATGCAAGCTATTAATGGCCACATAAAAGAAAGCCCCAAGTTATTAATAAATAAAATGCATATTAAACACTGCTAGTTTCACTTTGAACCCATCAGATTGCCAAAGATGATACAAAATTAAAATGATCAGCAATTAGAGAATCGCGGGGACAGTAGGCACATTAGCATGCTGCTAGATGGTAATATATGCTGGGCCAAACCACTCCAGAAAACAGCCAAAAGTCATATAACCTACAAGACATAGGCCCCCTAAAAGTCAAAGATGTTACAGCTCACAGTTTCATAGACAATCTTCTTTCTTGAACTTCTTTGTATTAAAATAATTCATGTTTGCATTAAGTTTAATAATAAAAATTAATTTTTATATATAGCCACACATTTAATATTTTAAGAATAACTTGTGAATGTTCATATCCAGAGAATGAATTGAGAAGTGGAAACATGAAAGACAACCTATATATTTTGCCAGATGATCCCTTGAATTAAATAGATACATACATACATAAAATCAAGGCAAAAAAATGGTCCATAGTGTCAAAAGTCACAAAGAAGCAACTAGGTGGCTTAGTGGATTGAAAAATCAGGCCTGGAGACAGGAGGTCCTGGGTCAAATGTGGTCTCAGACACTTCCTGGCTGTGTGACCCATAGCAAGTCATTTAATATCCATTGCCCAGCCCTTACCACTCTTCTGCCTTGGAATTGGAATGGGATACAGGGTCCCCAGAACAACCCACGTCTGTAGAGCAGTGATGGTGAACATTTTAGAGACTGAGGGCTGTGCCCTTCCTACCTCAGAGACTTAGTACCATGCCTTCCCTATCTCAGCCAGGGGAGGGAGGAAGTGCTCCCATTGGGCTGCTGGGAAGAGGGGTGGGGGAAGTGAAAAAATGTCCTCAGGTGAGGTGGAGATGGGGAAGAGGGCAACTCAGCCTCCCGAGTACCTCTGGTTTTTTAGTAACGAATTCTGGCGGGTAACAGTGCACGTGTCCATCAAGAGGACTCTGTGTGCCCTCTTTGGCATCTGTGCCGTAGGTTTGACATCATGTCTCTAGAGCCATAATGGCAAGTTTATGGCACTCTTGTCAGAGAGGGCACACAGAGCTCTATGGCACTAGGCCACCATCCTTTCCCAACTGCCCCCCTCCCACCTCCAGAGTTTATTACTAGAAAGGCAGGGAGGCTCTGGTGGAACTGTTCCCCTCCTCCTCTCCCCGATCCCTGATGACATTTTTTCACATGCACCGCCCCTCTGCCCAGCAGCCCAATGGGAGTACACAGAAGGTAAGGCAGGCAGCTCACAGGGGACAGAGCTGGAGGGGAGCAGAACACTCAGGCCACTTTCACTGTGTGACCCTGGGCAAGTCACTTGACCCCCACTGCCTAGCCCTTACACTCACTCTTCTGCCTTGGAACCAATACATAGTATTGATTCTAAAATGGAAGGTAAGGATTTAAAAAAAAAAAAAAAAAAAGGAGTAGTGAAGAATTCCTTTGTTCCAGAGCCCAGGAATAGAGGTGGCTGAAGAAAGCCAACCTAGGTATCATCAAAGGGACCATAGAATTATCAAAAGATTCTCTAAGAAGTGCATTTCCTTTTGTTTTAGCATGGATGCATACCTTCTGTTTGCAAGTCAAACACCACTAGATTCTATACCTTTGCTTATACCCCAGACACCAAGGTACCTCCCATAGAAATGCCACCCAATCCTCCTAGTTTGTTCTCCCCACCTCTCTTCCTAGTCATGTAGTCTCTGTTTCTTTAAGGTATAAAAATCCTGAATCTCTTCTCCCCAGCCTAGGCAGACTTCACCTGCACCTACATCCAGGCCATTCACTCAATTAATTCCTCTATTTTTAAAGATTTGTTGGAGTCAGAATCTGGTAATTCTTTAAGTGGGCACCCTCACAGACCAGATAACATCGAGCTCTCCCACAGCAGAACCCATGCACAGTATCGATTCTAAGATAGGAAGTAATGGTTTAAAAAAAAAAACTTACAAAGAAGTTAAGAGGGAGAAAACCGAGGCGGGGAAAGGCCATCAGGTTTAGCATCTGAGATCTGGTAACCTTGGAGGGAGCAATTTCAGTGGACTGGTGGGAGCAGAAGCCAGATTGAAAAGGGGTAAAGAGTGGGAAAAGAAGAAGTAGGGGCAAAGCTTTTGAAGCTTTATTTTTGTGTTGTTTTTTTTGTTGTTTGTTTGTTTTGATAGGAGTTAGCTGTGAAAGGAAAGATTCAGCATGATAATATGAGACACTGTGGGGTGAAGAGATTTTTTTAAAGAATTGGGGAGACCTGGGCTTTTATATAGTAGATGAATGGAGACTCAAAATGTAAAGGGATGGGAAGTGGGAAGTGATGCCAGATGCAGGATCCTGGGGGAAATGGGAGTGGATAGGATCAAAGGCAGAATTATGGGGAGACGTTGGCTATAACTCTTCTCCAAAGACAAGGTAAAGGAGAGGGAGGGTTTATGTAGGAGTTTTTTTTAAACATTTATTAATATTTATTTTTTAGATAAGTTAACATGGTTACATAATTCATGCTATTACTTTCCCCTTCAACCTCCCCTCATATCCCCCCTCTCATGGCTGATGCATATTTCCACTGGTTTTAACATGTGTCATTGACCTATTTCCAAATTGTTGATAGTTGCATTGGTGTGGTAGTTTCGAGTCTCCATCCCCAATCATGTCCACCTCAACCCATGTGTTCAAGCAGTTGTTTTTCTTCTGTTTCCACTCCTATAGTTCTTCCTCTAAATGTGGGTAATGTTGTTTTCCATAAGTCCCTCAGAATTGTCCTGGGTCATTGCATTGCTGCTAGTACAGAAGTCCATTACATTCTATTTTACCATAATATATCAGTCTCTGTGTACAATGTTCTTATGGCTCTGCTCCTTTCACTCTGCATCAATTCCTGGAGGTCTTTTCAGTTCACATAGAATTCCTCCAGTTTATTATTCCTTTGAGCACAATAGTATTCCATCACCAACATACACCACATTTTGTTCAGCCACTCCCCAATTGAAGGGCATCCCCTCATTTTCCAGTTTTTTGTCACCACAAAAAGCGCAGCTATAAATATTTTCGTACAAGTCTATTTATCTATGAACTCTTTGGGGTACAGACGCAACAATGGTATGGCTGGATCAAAGGGCAGGCATTCTTTTATAGCCCTTTGAGCATAGTTCCAAATTGCCAGCCAGAATGGTTGGATCAGTTCACAACTCCACCAGCAATGCATTAATGTCCCAGTTTTGCCACAACCCCTCCAGCATTCATTACTCTCCCCTTCTTTCATTTTAGCCAATCTGTTAGGTGTGAGGTGATACCTCAGAGTTGTTTTGATTTGCATTTCTCTAATTATTAGAGATTTAGAACACTTTCTCATGTGCTTATTGATACTTTTGATTTCTTTATCTGAAAATTGCCTATTCATGTCTCTTGCCCATTTATCAATTGGGGAATGGCTTGATTTTTTATGCAATTGGTTTAACTCCTTGTATATTTGAGTAATTAGACCCCTGTCAGAGTTTCTTGTTATAAAGATTTTTTCCTAATTTGTTGTTTCCCTTCTGATTTTGGCAACATTGTTTTTTTTTGTACAAAAGCTTTTTAGTTTGATATAATCAAAATCATTTATTTTACATTTTGTAATTTTCTCTAACTCTTGCTTGGTTTTAAAATCTTTCCTTTCCCAGAGATCTGACAAGTAAACTATTCTATGTTCATTTAACTTATATATAGTTTCCCCCTTTATATTCAAGTCATTCACCTATTTATAGTTTCTCTCTTTATATTCAAGTCATTCACCTATTCTGAATTTATCTTGGTGTAGGGTGTGAGATGTTGATCTAAACCTAATCTCTCCCATATTGTTTTCCAATTTTCCCAACAGTTTTTGTCAAATAGTGGATTCTTGTCCCAAAAGTTGGGCTCTTTGGGTTTATCATACATTGTCTTGCTGATGTCACTTACCCCAAGTCTATTCCACTGATCCTCCCTTCTGTCTCTTAGCCAGTACCATACTGTTTTGATGTCCACTGCTTTATAGTACAGTTTAATATCTGGTACTGCTAGGCCTCCTTCCTTCACATTTTTTAAAATTATTTCCCTTGATGTTATTGATCTTTTGTTATTCCAAATAAACTTTGTTATAGTTTTTCCTAGTTCAGTAAAAAAGTTTTTTGGTAGTTTGATAGGTATGGCACTAAATAGGTAAATTAATTTGGGTAGAATGGTCATTTTTATTATGTTAGCTCATCCTACCCATGAGCAATCAATGTTTTTCTAATTGTTTAGATCTAGTTTTAATTGTTTGGAAAGTGTTTTGTAGTTGTTTTTGTATAATTGCTGTGTTTGTTTTGGTAGATACATTCCTAAGTATTTTATATTGTCTAGGGTGATTTTAAATGGTGTTTCTCTTTCTACCTCTTGCTGCTCTAATGTGTTGGAAATATATAGAAATGCTAATGATTTATGTGCATTTATTTTGTATCCTGCAACTTTGCTAAAGTTGTTGATTATTTCTACAAGCTTCTTAGTTGATTCTTTAGGACTTTTAAAGTAGACCATCATATCATCTGCAAAGAGTGATAGCTTAGTCTCCTCATTGTCTGTTTTGATAACTTCAATTTCTTTTTCTTCTCTAATTGCTACTGCTAGTGTTTCTAGTACAAAGTTAAATAATAGAGGAGATAATGGGCATCCTTGTTTCACTCCTGATCTTATTGGAAAGGCTTCTAATTTATCCCCATTGCATGTGATTCTTGTTGATGGTTTTAGGTATATACTGTTTATTATTTTAGGTAAGGTCCTTCTATTCCTATACTTTCTGGGGTTTTCATTAGGAATGGATGCTATATTTTGTCAAAGGGTTTTTCAGCATCTATTGAGATAATCATGTGATTTTTGTTTGTTAGATTGTTGATATGGTCAGTTATGTGGATGGTTTTCCTAATGTTGAACCATCCTTGCATTCCTGGTATAAATCCCACCTGATCATGGTGGATGATCCTCTTGATCACTTGCTGGAGTCTCTTTGCTAGTATTCTATTTAAGATTTTTGTATCTATGTTCATTAGGGAGGTTGGTCTGTAGTTTTCTTTCTCTCTTTTTGATCTACTTGGCTTTGGAATCAGTACCATATTTGTGTCATAAAAGGAATTTGGTAGGAATCCTTCTTTGCTTATTATATCAAATAATTTATATAGTATTGGGATTAGTTGCTCTTTGAATGTCTGATAGAATTCACTTGTGAATCCATCAGGCCCTGGTGATTTTTTCTTAGGGAGTTCTTTGATGGCTTGTTCAATTTCTTTTTCTGATATGGGATTATTTAGGTATTCTATTTCTTCTGCTGTTAATCTAGGCAATTCATATTTTTGTAAATATTCATCCATAACTCCTAGATTGCTATATTTATTGCCATATAATTGGGCAAAATAGTTTTTAATGATTGCCTTAATTTCCCCTTCATTAGAGGTGAGGTCTCCCTTTCCATTTTTGATACTGTCAATTTGGTTTTCTTCTTTCCTTTTTTATTAGATTGACCAGTACTTTGTCAATTTTATCTGTTTTTTCAAAATACCAGCTTCTAGTCTTATTTATTAATTCAATAGTTCTTTTACTTT
>NC_058133.1:261974838-262016705 GCF_016433145.1 Gracilinanus agilis | reverse complement strand
AATGGATAAAGCTACTCTTCCCTCTCAGGGTTAGTTACACTGAGAGTAAGGTTTAAATATTACCTCTTAATGCTCTCTTTCTCTCCTTTTTTTTTAATAGTATTCATCCCTTCCCCTTCCCATGCCCTCTTTGTGTGTAATAGAATATCCTATTTTTCTTATTCATTCAAGTTTCTCTTGGTGTCCTCTACTATTCACACCCCTCTTTCCCACCCCCATATCATCTTAGACCATTTAGTATTCCAACCTCTCCCTATGAATAATTCTTCTAATTACTATAATAGTGAATACTATAATAGAGAATAGAGTTCCTCACAGAGAATTATACATAACATTTCTCCACATAGGAATACAAATAATTAGATCATATTGAAGCCATTAAAGAGGCAAATTTTAAAAATACAAGTTTTCTTTCTTTCCCCTCTATAAGAGGGAAATTTTAAGTATTTTATAGATATATATTTAAGGTTTGGCCACCAGGAATCAACAATTCAGGTTGATTCCGTAATTAAATCAGACCCAAGTCAGCATCGGGTTAAGGCAGTTTATTTACAGTTAGGAAGGTAAAGGTATGGGAATAAAGAGAAAGGGAGAGGCTAGTCCAGGCCTGCAGAGGCCTGGACGAGAGAGAAGGTTAAAAGGCTAAATAAATTAGGCTGCAAGCCACAAGGCCTAGCAACCAGATAGGCTAGTGCCTAATTAAGGCAGGGTTTGGAAACAGCCTAGGTAGGCCAAGGAAGTCAGCCTAACTTACCCACGTGACAATACAGAGTGCAAGTGAACTGTGGTCTCAGGAGATCCTTCAGCACCAAGTTCAAGGCGGGAACTGCCTCCACAGGAAGTAACCAACATACTTAAAGAGACAGTGTCTTTTGTCACTTCCCGTGGGTCCACCTCTAATTCAAGTGGACAAATGGCAGTTTCTACACTGATTTTGGACTGCCCTTTGGGCAGTCCCTAGTTCTTGATTTGTTACTTATTGTCACGTGTGGGTAACTCATCTCCCCTCCCCATTAAGGGAGGTGAGGATTACATCACTTCTATGCCTAGGATGAGTAGGGTTTTGACTATGAATCGGCTAGAGTTAATTCCATTTACACACCTCTGTTTCTTATTTACCTTTTCATGTTTCTCTTGATTTTTGTGGTTGGATATCAAACTTTCCATTTAGTCCTGGTCTTTTCTGTGCAAATACTTGGAAATCTTCTATCTTGTTGACTGTCCAAACTTTCCCCTGGAAATATATAGTTAGTTTTGATGGGTAGGTAATCCTTGGTTGTAGACCCAGTTCTCTTGCCTTTCTGAATATCATATTCCAAGCCTTGCAGTCTTTTAGTGTGGAGGCTGCCAGATCCTGTGTGATCCTGATTGGTGCTCCTTGATATCTGAATTGTCTCTTTCTGGCTCCTTGTAAATTTTTTTCTTTTACTTGGAAGCTCTTGAATTTGGCTATTATATTTCTGGGGGTTGTCTTTTCTGGGTCTAGTGTAGAGGGTGATCTATGGATCCTTTCAATGTTTATATTGCCCTCTTGTTGTAGAACTTCAGGGCAATTTTGTCAAATAATTTCTTTTAGTATGGAGTCCAAATTTCTATTAATTTCTGCTTTTTCTGGAAGACCAATGATTCTCACATTGTCTCTTCTAGGCCTGTTTTCTTGGTTTGTCACTTTCTCATTGAGATATTTCATGCTTCCTTCTATTTTATCAGTGTTTTGACTTTGTTTTTTTATTCTTGCTGTCTTGAGAGATCATTAGCTTCCAATTGCTCAATTCTAGTCTTTAGGGACTGGTTTTCGGCTATAATCTTTTGGTTTTCCTTTTCAATCTGGTCATTTCTGGTCTTCAATTTACTTGCCTCACTTCCAGTTGTGAAATTCTGCCTTTTAAACTGCTATTTTATTGCCAGATTTTGGTTTCCAATTTGCTTACCATTTTGTTTGATTTTTGGGCATCTTTCTCCAATTGGGAGTTTCTGTCTTCTAACTTGGTAATTTCCTCTTGAGCTTTTTTCCACTTCTCTCACCAAATCTCTTCCATCTTTCTCATCATCTCAGATTTGAACTCTTCAATAGCTTGTGGCCAGTTTTCATTATTTTGGGAAGGTTTGGATATGATTATTTGTTTGTTCTCTTCTGCTGTTTGCTCTGTTGTCTGGATTTTATCTGTGTAAAAGTTGTCGAGTGTTACAGATTTCTTCTTGATGATCTCTCTTTTGGGGTTCTTGTCTCTGGCTTGCCACTGTTAGCCCTGCACCCTCTGGGGTTTATCCTCACACTCAGGGTCTGTCTGCGCTCTTTAGGCTCCTGAGGTCTCAGGTCTAGTTGTTCTCAGGGTCAAGCCTCCTGGAGGTCCCCTTGCTTGTTCCTCTGTCCAAGGCTCCTTTAACAGTTTCAGGGCGCTGCTTCCATAGTCATGTTCCCCTTCTTCACTGGGCCCCCACTCAAGTTTCGTGCCTGGGCTCAGGATCCAAGTCCTCGCCTGCGCTCAGGATCTGTGTCTACACTTGCGAACGTGCCTGCACTCGTGCCTGAGCTCAGGGTCTGTGTTCAGTCTGCACGTTCTTTAGCCTCTTGGGGTCTTAAGTCTTGCTGCTCTCAGGGGCAGGCCCTGGTGACCCCAGGTAGCTGCCAAGGACTTAATGCGTGCCCCAAACTTGCTCTAAGTCTTGTGCACTGGCTTTGGCACTGTAGGTGATGTGGGGTGGGGGAGGGGGTTGCTCAGCTCGCATTTTAGTGAGAGCTGTTTCACCCCTTTATAGCATGGATATGCCCCGATTCCATGTACCTCCAATGCTGCGCCCTGTTGTGGGGTCCCTTCGTTACTCTGGATTTGTTTTTATGTCTTCTTGAGGAGTCCTATATGTTTCGGTTAGGAGAGGTTAAGCAGCTGCTTTTTACTCTGCCACCATCTTAACCAGGAAGTCTCCAAGGTTCTATGTAGGAGTTTTGAAGGAAAGAAAAGCTCCAGAATATAGCCTCTATTTTCTCAAAAAAAAAAAAAAAAAAAAAAAAAGGCAAGGTCCTCTGCTGAAAAAGATGAAGGTAGTATAGAATACCTGTTGAGTGAACAAAGATTTATGCCAAGATTCACTAAGATAAGGACCTCAACTTTTTCCAGAAAACAAATAATTCTTCAGAATACATGAGACCACTGAAATAATAATTGTGGGGAGAAGAGATAGTATGGACTCCTTTCAGAGAAGTACATCTCCTCTCAAGGAAGTGACCTGTAGAAACTGAAACTTAAGAGCAGTATATAACCTTCTTCACCTCTGATAATGTTGAAGAAACAACATTATACTGATAAGTAGGATTGAAAAATGTGCTCTACTCTGGCTAAGACCAAATGAATATAAGTATAATTAGATATTGCTGGCCTGCGTTCTGATTAGCTAACTTCCGTGTATAAATTGTAACTCTCTAGTGACCAGCCAGTGGTGAACGAGAGGAGGGACCATCTTTGCGTCTGGGAACCAGGATAAAAGGAGGTCAGTGATAGTGAGGGCTCACTGATTGTAACACATGTAACACTAACCTGTGAGTGCCTATTTTCCCAAGAATGAAATAAAAATGCTGGTTCCTAAAATTGCTTCTACCATAATGAGAGAGTGTCTGAAGATTTATTTGAGCCAGTGATAGTCCTACTCACTAATTTAAGAAATTTAGCTCTTTTTCCCACTTATTTTCATTCTAAAAAAATACAGCTGATATGCCCACTCGAACCATTTTTTCTGTGATTGGTCGACAAGAGTAAGAAAAAAATCAGATGCCTGGATCTCAAAACAAAAGTATTGGAAACCAAATATTTCTCTCACAAAGGGTGGTAGTTGAGGCACTAGGAAGCATGAAATAATCCATTGTCAAATTTAACAAGAAAAGCTATTGAGTTGTTACTCTCCTTTTGTTTATACAACTATTCTCTTTGCTTAAATTTATTCCTCTTCAAAATACCAATAGTTGAGTTTAAAAGAAAACCGCGTACTGCATATTTTTATAAGTAGGATCATGACCTTAGATTTTCATATAAAAAGACACTCAAAGGATATAGATCGGGAAAGTAAAACAAAGAGAATAATATACCCAATGACTAAAATAATCTAATTGAAGACAATATTAAAAAGACAAGTAAAATTAGATGGGGTACAATGATCATGGTGTTTGTTCCTAATAACGATTAAAATACTTTCTTTGCATTTCTGCTAAGAAATGGCAAGCTACAAAGGTGGAACGTTACATGTTCTATCCTTCCCAATCTTTATATCAAATAGTTTTACTTAAATTTTTATTCCTAAATAAAGGGAAGGTACTATTGGGCAAGGAGCTCTGTTGGAAAGTGATTGTTGTATAAAAACAAAATGCAGCAATAAACAGTTTTAAAAGACTGTTAAAAATATGGTTGTGCTTCAAGGAGCCATCATTCTGTAATAGTAATTTTAGACGGCAGCTGTTGAGGGTTCTGATTCTCATTGTAAGAATACAAAAATAGCTCCTTGCCTGCTGTGCCTCTGGCTTGATTTCAGGTTTTCTCTTGCAAGCATACTGCCTTTCCAGGACAGAGTTGTGGTGGGCGGCACTTTAAAGAAGAGTATGTTGTATCAACTGGTATTGATAAGCCAATTTCTTTTCTTAAAAATATTTTTATCATTATCATTTGTTTTTACATCACCTTCTTTTTCCAACTAGGATGCATCTTCCTCCTTTACCCAGTGAGCTGTTTCTTATTACAAAGAATAAAAACAGGAAAAAAGGCACCTAAGTAAGAGCAACCATCACACCAATGGTTTTTTTTTTCTTCTTTTTTTTTTTAGCCCCTACCTTCTGTCTTGGAGTCAATATTGTGTATTGGCTCCAAGGCAAGTGGTAAGGGTAGGCAATGGGGGTCAAGTGACTTGCCCAAGGTCACACAGCACACCAATGGTTTTTGATAGTACATGCAACATTTCACAGCCATAATGCCCTTTTCTGGACAAAGAAGGGAGGGAAGCAAATTCTTTCTGAGGGTGAATTTAACCCTTATAATTATGTAGTATTCATTTTTTGTTCTTTCTGTTCATGTTGTTTTAAGTCATCATGTATTTTATTTTCTTGGGTCAACTTGGTTGCACCATTTTCTCTCAATTTTGATTCCCAGAAACATGAAAAAAATCTGTAAAATGTGATAGTTTCTACTACATACCATGTAGCAGTCTTCCCCCATTCCAGGTTGAAGAGTGGCAGTAATATACACTAACTCTAAGCACAAAGTGATGTCACTGGAACCTGATGAATAAAGTGGGTTTTTATTTATTCTTTGAATCAATAAAATGCCTACAAGTGCTAGATTTACAAAGCTTATGATACATAAGTTTTTTTGTCTAGGGGGGTCATCCCCCAGGAAAATGTTCTATAGCTGAGGGAAAAGAATCTAAGGGGGAAGATACAATGAAATGAGAGAATATGAACTGAATATCAAGGTTGGGGAATCACATTTGGAATTCTTCATCTTGCAGCAACAAAAAATCATTGAAAAAAAACTCTTCTATGGCTAAAACAGTCAATACTTTTATTTTTACACATCACAATACAAATGTAAGCTGCATTTCTGTCCCACTGCTCCCATCCAAACGGTTTCTTCTTTCACCGAAGTGGGAGCAAGTCTTCCTTGCCATGCTGTTGGAAAACACCCCAGAGGTGCAGCACCATGGTATTTGGGTGGAGTAGAACAAGGAATAAAAAAAAATGACACGAACAGATTTCCCTTTATTCTTATCTGTCTGGGCGGGTCATTCCAGGCCGAGTGGGGACCATCATGGGACGGGCAGGAGGTCTCATCATTGGAGGTCCAGGCATCATGGGCATGTGGCCTCCCATGGGCGGCCTCATCCCAGGAGCTACAGGGTTGTACAAGAAACAGTATATTAGAAGAAGTAAGTTATGAGAGACATTTTCCCTCTTCCCCTTCACATTCTCTAGCTGTATTATGCTTTAAAAGCATATTTAGAGGAAATGCTGCAAAATCATCCTGTCTATAAATCACAGATGACCCAATGATAGTCAGGGCAAACTATTAATAGACTACTTTGGAAAAAACAAAGAGGCTTCTTTTCACAAGACACCAGTGACTGCAGTTCCCCAGTTTGACTTCATTTCCCTCAAAATGGGGAAATACATAGCTAGCCACATTAAATCAGCCCTTTAAGACTATTAGGCCTCTCATATCTAAAGGCTATTTCACTATTATGAATGTAAAGCAGAGCACAGTGGGCAATTAATTCTGCCACCCAAAGTTAGCTTGTAATATGGTGGGAATGGCAATTGGGACTCATGCTAACAACCATGTACAGCTCATGGCCACACAAGAGATAGTGACATCATTAATGAAAACTGTCAAGAAAAAAAGGCAACTCATCTAAGGCCTTTTGGAAAATATAACCAATGAGGTTTATAAAATGTGTTATCATTCTGCAAGCTAAGCAAATTAGCATGGATCCACTGCCCTGAGGTCTGACTACAAAACTGAAAAAATACAAAAGAAATTGGGTAGGGAGCAGGGATTTTGGTACCTATAATCTACCCAATAGTGTTGTACTAAAGTTGATGAAAGTCATGATTTTAGCTGGTCAGTATGGTGTAATTGGAAGTGCACTGGACTCAGAGTCCAAAGATCTATATTTAGGTAACAACTTGGCCACACTGGCTATGTAATTCTGAGCAAAGCAATGTACCTGTACCTCACCTGTACAGGTTTTACAGGTTATTCACCTGTACAGGTTTTATAGGTTCCTCACCTGTAAAAGGGGATGTGCCCAGAATACCTACTTCACAAGATGGTTATGATGAGAAGTATTTTTTATACCTTAAAGCATTAGATAAATGTGAGCTGTTTTATCAAGACTATGGATTTATTCCACCCTGCACCAGTGGTGCAAATTAGATGAAAAATGACCCTTTGATGTCATTGTCTATAAACGGTTTGGGCCTTAATCAGCAAGTGGCCTGACCTCTTTAGCTGATGGGAACTGATGAGCTAAAAGCTCGGCTCCAAAGTTCAGTAACTAAGTTGGTTGTGCAAATAAATATTTACCTACCCAATCTCAATGAAATATATCCATGCACTCAGAGCAAATGAGGCCAGAAATTGAGGGACAGTCGGGAAGGGGGAGCAGGAGGGTGTGGTGAAGAATCTAAAAAAGAAGCCAGAACCATGCTATGGTGTTGCTTTCCTTGCAATGGCAGCATAAAGTCATTTGGCATCTTTCTACCTACGTTGAGAATCAATAAGCAACAATCTTCATTACTTCTTTATCAGTAGGATTCATTAAAAACTACTTCACAAGAAAGAAAATTAGAATAGCAAACTATGAGTCCTATTTAATTACCCTGGGAGAGAAAAAAAGGTTCAAACTTACCAGGTCCGACAGGCATCATTCCAGGAGGTGGGGGACCCATCATTGGCATCATAGGGGGTCCTCCCATATGGGGTGCTGGCATCATACCAGGTCGAGGAGGTCCAGCTGAAAGAAAACATCCATCTTGGGGTTAGGTACACTAGCATATTGAAAATGTGCCCTTCTAAGCCCAAGGCAAATGTAGTAGGTTCTCATTAGTATGTTAACATTCTTCAACAAAAGTCCTATTATACTTTCTCCCCACTTTTGGGTCCATAGAAGCATGTTACAAAACTCATAGGTTATGTAGCTATTGCATGGAATGGCCAGTTTGCACACACAGTCCTGACCAAAATTAAATCTCTTTAGATTAACAATCTCCAAGTGAACTTTATTCAAAGAAATCAAATGGTAGCTTTTACAGAATTGAAGGTCGAAGAGGGACTAAAGTGAATGATATTCCTGAAATCATACCTATTTCCTATCACAAAAATTATTTTAAGATGTTCTTAGAAAGGCAATATTTATTAAATACATTAAAGACACTATGCAGGAAGTGGAGAAGTAGGGACTGCTGAATACACTTACTGGTGGAACTGTGAACTGACCCAACCTATTTTAGAGAGCAATTTGGAATTACACCCAGAGAACTATAAAATTGTGTATACCCACAGATCCAGCAATATCATTGCAGAGTCTATTTCCCAAGGAAATCAGGGAAAAAGAAAATGAAGCTATATGTTCCAAAATATTTATAGTAGCACTCTTTGTGGTGGCAAAGAACTGGAAATCAAGGGAATGTCCATCAGTTGGGGAATAGTTGAACACAATGTGGTATATGATTATGACAGAATAGTACTGTGCCATATGAAACTATGAACATATTAATTTTTTTAAAACTTGGAAAGAACTACATGATATAATGAAGAATGATATGAGTAGAACCAAGAGAATATTATTTATAGCTACAGTTTTAATAGTTGAAGAATAACTTGTGAATGTTCATCTCCAGGGAATGGAATGAAAAATGGAAACATGAAAGACACAATCTATATATACATATCTGTTTGCCGGATGATGCCTTCTATAGTGTGGTAAGGAGGGACTGAGATACCTGGAAATAAATTCTATTAATAAAACAAACAAACAAACAAAAAACTCAGTGCTGAATTCTACTTTAGGAAGGTTTAGCCTCTTAAACTCTCACAATTCCCCTCATTCAACACAGACTAATATATTCCTCTATCATACATTTTGACAACCTCACCTGCTCATTCTTTTCTTCAATTTATGGATATTTCATTTTCCCAGTTACATGTAATAATAAATTTAACATGTTTTCCAAAATTACAAGATCCAAACTGTCAACCTCCTCCCCTCTCACCCCCCATTCAGAGATGGTAAGCAATTCAGTCAAGCACAAGTTGCTCATATGAAATCTGGGATGGAGATGTCTCTAAATTCGAGCATTTCATGTTTCTTTTTTCATTTACTATCATTTATTCATATATTGTGGGAAGGGAATTTCCCTCTCCGTTAAGTTGCTTTGTTTGATGTCATCAATCAGTGACCTAGAGGTTATTTACCATTGAAATGTGCAGGTATAGACAAACCCTCAGAGAAAGGAAGTTGAAACCAAGGAGATGGGAAACTGATCCCACAGGCACTGCCTCTCCAGGCAGTGCCAGGCAAAGTAAGGAACTATGATTGGTTCCTGAGATGTGACATGGGAGCGCTAGTGGGTGGAGAAAACTGCTTATAAGGTGAGACCAAGGGATTGCTTGCTCTCTCTTCTGGCTGGACCTTGGAAACTGAATCCTGTTGGTGGCAAGCTTCGATTCATTAAATGGCAAATAGGGTAGTCAGCTAATCAACTCTCCACCTCTTTCCTACATTTCCTTCACTTTACTATCACTACTTTGATGCAATAAAGCTACTAAAGCTACTAGCAACCTCATGATTTAATTTTAACTATTACAATACTAACATTCATATACTATCATTAAATGGCCATTTGTCATCTGGTAGGTACCTCCATCTGTTTATTGTTCTTTGCAACAATAAAAAGAGCTATTGTAAACATTTTTGTACTGATGGGTTCTTTTCCTCTTTTTCAATTTTATGTAATCAAAATTGTTCATTTTAACTTCTGTGAATTTTTCTATTCCCAATGTAGTTATGAACTCTTCCCCTATCTGCAAAAGATGTTTTCTTCCTTGCTTTTCTTATTTATTTATTATGTGACCATTTATATCTAAGTCATATTATCCATTTGGAGCTTATTGTGGTATATGATAATAAGCTATTAGTTTTAACCCAATTTCTATTAGGAAACTTTTCCGGTTTCTCAGCCATTTTTGTTGAACAGTAAAACTGTATCTCAGTAGATAGGATCTTTGGGTTTACCAAACACTACTCTTAGAAGTGAAATTTGAACTCAAGTCTCTCCAAACTCCAATTTCCATGTTCTTTCCATTATACCACACTGTCTTTCTATATGTTTATAATTGCTTCTATTTTTTTTTTCCTACCAAGGAGAACAATCTTCAGACTAGGAAAGATGGGCAACGAAAAGATGAACAAATATGAAAAAGGTCAACAGAAAGTTAATACCAAAGATGAGGTAAGAACATCCAGTTCTTCTCAATGGATTCAAGTCAAAAGGCCCAGAGAACTACATCCCATCATATTTAAAGAAATGGTAAATGTGATTGCTAAGCCATTGATGGTGACATCTAAAAAATCTCAAGGAAGAGAAGAGAGGTTCTATTATTACTGATAGAGAAATGTTACCCCAATCAATTTCCAAATGAGGAAAGATGATACATTTTTCAAAACTTAAAATTTTGGCAAAATTCTAGGAAGCATTAATAAAAGTATGGTTTATTAATATTTACGAAATGCAACAGTGATAACTAAAAGCTAGCATTGCTTGAAGAAGAACAAGTCCTACCCAAAAATGGGAACAGTCAATGTAAATAGGCACAAAAATAAATACAATGATGGTATTACTTTGAATTGGTCATAGGATCCTAGGATCTAGAACTAGAAGAGCCTTTACGGATGTAAAGTTTAAAATCATGCCATAAAAGTGATTGAACTACTTCTTTACACAGAGTTCCTCCTCCATTATGGTAAAAATCCCAAACAAGATCTGTATCTCAAAATATTCATAGTTACATTTTTTGTGGTATCAAAGAATTCAAAACAGAAAATGGGTGCATACTCACTGGAAAAAGGATGAAAAAAAGGTAGAACATCATTGAGATATAGTTAGATAATGAAGAGAGGAGTTCAGAGAAAAATATTAATATTTGTGTGAATTGAATTAAAAGCACATTATATGCAATATCCAAAAGAGTATAAATTAACACAAAGTTAAACTCTAAGTAACTGAAAGACCAGTGATAGTCTTTTACCAAAAGATATTAGGGAAATCATGAGTGCAATGCTATAAACATTTTTTGTCTTGTCCAGAGAGTTGAGTATTTTTGTTTTTCTTTGTTACAATGGAGAGTTCAATTTGAAGGAAGTACATGTAATTTCAGAGATGACTCCTTTAATAACAGAAAACTTCTATAAAGTTTATTTCAGAAAAAGGACAGATTATCTGGAATTATCTTCATTTCATTTTTTGATAATGTTACTAGACTGGTAGGTGAGGAATAGGGCAGTTAAATTATACCTAGATCTCAGCAAGTCATTAAACAAAGTCTACCCCAATATCCTGTTAGACAAGATTGAGAGATGGGGCTAAACAAAAGTATAATGGTTGAATAGCCAGATTCAAAGAGTAGTGATTACAAGAGTGAAGTCAAATATATTGATACCATTGTATCAGGGATTTTGGGTCAAGGCATAGCTGAAACAAACCTGAGAGCAAACTAACATGGAGGATCTCGAAACATCCCAACAATTAGAATTATTGGCTCAATCTAATAAGATGAAACTCAATAAGTTTAAACACAAAGCCTTAAACTTGAGTTCAAAAGTATCAACTACACAAAAAAAGAATAGGGGACTGGTCTCTGACATTTCCTGGCCTGTGACCCTGGGCAAGTCACTTAACTCCAATTGCCTAGTCTTTACCACTCTTCGGCCTTGGCACTTGGAACCAATACTTGGTATTTATTCTAAGTAAGGGTTTTTTAAAAAATGAAAATAAAGAACAGGGGAGTCATGGCTAACAAAAGTCCTTGGGAAAAATATTTGGAGGCTTTTTTTAGTGTACTTCAATTTCAAAATAAGAGAAGTGGCAGTTTATGATATAACAACAAAAACTGAATTTAGTTTCAGGCTTCATTAACTGAAGTTCTGAGTCCAAATGAGAAAGTCTAGTATTCCACTGTCCTGAACCCTAGTCAGACTACTTGAGTGGGCCAGTGGCCTGGACAGGCATAGGAGATGTCCAGATGTAAAAATATTGGAGACCATGCCCTGTGGAAATAAGCTGGACGAGATGGAGAAGATTCAGCAGAGAATGTGAAAGGCTATCATGATCAACTGGAGAATGGCTAAATAAGTTGTGGCATATGATGGTGATGCAGTAGTATAGTGCTATAAGAAATAATGGGGGAGGGTGGTTTCAGAAAAAAACACAGTGATGAAAAATGAAGTGAGCCAAACTAGGAGGTCATTGTACACAGTAACAGCAATGTTGTAATGCTGATGAACCGTAAACACTTGACTTCTCTGATCAATATAATGATCCAAAGGACACATGCTGAAAAAATGCTATATATCCTCAGAGAGAGAAATGATGAACTCTGAGTGCAGAGTGAAGTATAATCTTCTCATTTTCTTTATATTCTCTCTCTTTTTCTCCCCACCCCCTCCCTCTTTTTTGGCAATATGGTTAATATGGAAATGTTTGCACGATTTCACACATATACTTGGTATCATTTTGCTTGCCTTCTCAGTAGAGCAGGAAGAGAATTTGGAACTCAAAATTTTAAAAGAAAAAGAATGTTAAAAGTAAATAATACACACACACACACACACACACATACACACACATAGAGCTATCTTATGAAAGAGGAATTAAGCTTGTTCTCATTAACCCTAGATGGCAGGAGAAGAGCAAAGGGTAGAAGCTTCAGAAATAGATCTGTTTAAAATCTGTTGAGAGGATCAACAGAAGCTTCTGATTAATTAGTTATAGAAAAGGCTGCTTTAGGAGGTAGTGCATTCCCCATCACTAGACATTTCCAAGCACAGAACAAGTTTCTCTGTTAAATCTTGTTGATTCTCAAAATATATAAAGAATGGATTAAAATTTATAAGAACAAGAGCCATTTAGGGCAGGTAGGTAGGAGAAGAGACAAGCCTGGAATTAAAAGGACCTAAATTCTGACCTCAGATATTTCCTACTCACTTAACCTCATTTGCCTAGCCTTTGCCTTTCTGTCTTGGAGTTTTTATTAAGACAGAAAAGTAAGGGTTAAAAAAAAAAAGGAACAAGAGCTATTTCAAATAACAAATGGTCAAAGGATTTGAACAGGAAATTTTCAAAGAAAGAAATTCAAATTATCAACTACATGAAAAAAAATGCTTCAAACTCCCAATAATTTGAGAAATGAAAATTAAAGTAACTATGAAGTTCCTGCTTCTAGTCATTAGACTGATAAAGTGGACTGAGTGCTGGACTTCTAGTTAGGAAGACCCGAGTTTAAATTCAGCCTCAGGTATTTATTAGCTATAAGACCTTGGACAAGTGACAGCCTCTAGCATGCCTTAGTTTTCTCATCTATAAAATAAGAATAATAATAGCACCTACCTCCTAGGGTTGTTGTAAGGATAAAATGAGATAATATTTATATAAAGCACTATTTGTTTAAGTGCTAGCTATTATTATTATTATAACAAAAAAAACAAAAATGACATGTTGGAGTTGCTGAGGAAAGAAGGTACATTATTAAGGAAGGAAGGCATAAAAGTATGGGTATAGCCTAAATTGGAGGATTCACTGCCTCAGGGAATGGGGGAGGCTAGGGAGGGAGAAAATCTCAATTTTAAAATGTCAAGAAACAACTGTCAAAAACTGTTTCTTCATATACTGAAAAAATAAAACCATCTTTTTAAAAGAAAGGAAATACTTATTAAAGTATTTTAAAAATATTATCTCATTTAATCTTCGCAATTCTGGGAGATATTATTTTATTATCACCAATTTACAGTTGAGGAAACTGAGCCAATAAATGTCAAAGGCCACATTTCAACCCAGACCTTCCTGATTCCAGGCCCAGCCTGGAGCCATTGAGCCCCTTCTTTGGTAGAGCTGTGAATCAGTTAAATCAGTTTGGAGTACTTGGCACACAGAAATTTCTTCCCTCCCCCTCCCCCCCACCAAACCCTTAGCTTCCGTCTTGGAATCAATACTGTGTATTGGCTCCAAGGCAGAAGAACAGTAAGGGCTAGGCAATGGGGGTTAAGGGACTTGCCCAGGGTCACACATCTAGGAAGTGTCTGAGGCCATATTTGAACCCAGGACTTCCTGTCTCTAGGGCTGGCTCTCAATCCACTGAGTCACCCAGCTGTCCCCAATACATAGTAGGTTCTTAATAAATGTTTGTTTATTTGACAAAATTGTGCAAACTCTTTGATCCAATGATACTATTATAAGGGCTATACCCCAAAGAGATATAAGAAATAGAAACCAAGGGGATGCCCATCCACTGAGGAATGGCTGAACAAATTTCAGAAAAGCCTAGATTTGTATGACTGGGATTCAGAGTGAAGTAAGCAAAATTTATTTTGAATAAGAATAAAGCTTATAATACATGAATTATATACAATATACATAATACAAATAGAGAATACTACATATAATAAAAAAATTGTAAAGGCCCAACTTTGAAAGAAATAAAAACTTTGGTTAATGCAATGACCAACCATAATTTCAGAGGATCAACGATTATGGATACTATCCATCGCCTGACAGAATGGTAATGGACTCCAGATGCATAATAGGACATGTATTTCTGTACAAGCCAATGTGAGATTTGGTTTTAGTTGAATATGCATATTTGTTACAAAGGCATTGCTTTTTTAAATTTTCTTTTTCAATGAACGGTGGAAGGGGGAAGGAAAAAAAGTAATGCTTATTAATTGGGGAAGAAAAAAGGCAAAGAAAAAGTGAAAATAAAAAAATCTTGCATAGGGTAGATTAAAATACCTATTGATGATTTGTTTCAGATATGGATTAGAATAGATGACTTCTGTGTTCCTTTACCACTGAAATTTTGTATGAATTATTAAGAGAATTGAATGATCTTGCCATTTCATTACTTGGGTTCTTAACCTTTTTTTGTGTCATAGATCCCTTCTCAAAATAATGTTTTTAGGGGGCAGCTGGGTGGCTCAGTGGATTGAGAGTCAGGCCTAGAGACAGGAGGTCTTAGTTTCAAATCTGGTCTCAGACACTTCCTAGTTGTGTGACCCTGGGCAAGTCACTTAACCCCCATTGCCTGGTTCTTATTGCTCTTCTGCCTTAATACAGAGTAGTGATTCTAAGACGGAAGGTTAAAATAATAATATTTTTAAAATATGTGCAATAAAATATAGCTGGGTGTCTCAGTGGATTAAGAACCAGGCTTGGAGTCAGGAGGACTTAGGTTCAAAGCTGGCTTCAGGCCCTTTGTATCTGTGCGACCCTGAGTAAGTCACCTAATCCCATTTGCTGAACCCTTGCTTTTCTTTCTTAGAGTAGGGCAAGAAGTAAGGGTTAAAAAAAAAAAACAAAACAACTTAAAAGACCCTATAAACCAGTGATGACGAATCTTTTAAAGACCTGATACCCAAACTTCAACCCTCACACCACATGTGAGCCCCAGGCCTTACCCCAGACAAGGGAGGGAGGAAGCTCTTGGGCAGAAGGGTAGATGATGTGAGAAATGTCCTCAGGCGTACATGGAGAGGAGGAAGGGAGCAGCCCCCTCTGGCATGTGTGTCATAGGTTTGCCAACATGGCTATAAACCATGTATTCTGTCTTACCACTGTGTGGTGGTAGGGGCTGGTAATGGGGAGTGTAAAAATCATTGTCTGAGAAGAGCACCCTGCTATCTATTCTATGCTACTGGATGTTGATGTTAGGTGAAGGGAGGAAAAACTGGGCTAAAGTCTGTCCAGATGTTCTTAAGCTGAAATGAGTAAGTTTCTAGCAGTGAAGTAATTTAAAGTGTAAACAGTGACAACACATGCTGCTTTCTGAATCAGCCTAAAGACCTAGAACCCTTGATGGTACATGTGGTTAGTACAGTAATCAAAAGCTAAATAGTCACAAAAATCATTACTCGATTAAAGCCATTCTGTATTATTATCCATTCATTCACCCAAGCTTTTGCTAAACACTAATTTTAAGCAAAGAGCCATTTTGAATAAAATCAAAAAGAACAATATCCAAAATTTGACCAAAAAAGAATCTGAAGTAAAAATTTTAAACTTACGGAGACTAGGAGGAGGTGGGATCATAGCCCCTCCTGGTGGAGGAGCGGAGAATGGAGTGGGAGGAATCTTTCCTTGCTGAAATGCAGCCGCTTTAAAAAAAAAAGGAAACAAAAATAATAATTTCAGATGATCTTAATTTTTCTTCCGTTTTAAAAAACAAAACAATACTTTAAAAATGTCAGTAATCATCATATATGTCAGTCAACTACCATTTATTAAAGGTTCACATAGTTCTCAACCCTGGGGATACAAAGAAAGACTTAAGGATTGTACATTCTAACCTGTAAATATTTCAGCACATACCAGATCTATGCTGAATGTATGAAGCTAACCCAAAAGAGGAAGTCATTTGTGGCTAGAAGACTAACCTGGAAAAGCCCCCTGCAAAAGATGGAGTTTGATCTTTACTTTGAAAGAAGCGAGGACGGACAACCAGGTGGCTCAGTGGGTTGAGAGCCAAGCTTGAAGAGGGTTCAAATCTGGCCTCATATATTTCCTAGCTGTGTGACCCTTGGCAAGTCACTCAACCCTAGTTACGTAACCTCCATTGCCTAGCTCTTACTGCTTTTCTGCTTTATAATCAACATACAGTCTTGACTCTAAGATGAAAGGTAAGAGTTTAAAAAAAAAAAGAAAGAAGCCAGGAAAGAGGTAAGGAACTCAAGTGTGGGACAAAGGAAGGTGATAGTATATGGTCCTCCAGAAGCTTGTAAGTTGGGCAGTGAAGCTGGAAGGCAGAAGATAGTGGAAAAGAATAGGGTAGTAAGTAGGAAAGATAGGGAGAGGTCAGGCTATAAAGCCTTGAATGCCAAACAGAGGAGTATATATTTGATATGGCCAAACCTACTCTTTAAGGAGACATCTTAAATAGTTGAGTGGAAGATGAGCTGACCTAGGTGAGACTTCAAGTAGGGAGACCAGTTAGAAGGCTAGTGTTAGGGGACAGCCAGATGGCTGGCTCAAGGGATAAAGAGCCAGGTGTAGAGATGCTGACCTCAGATACTTTCTAGCTGTGTGACCCTTGGTAAGTCACTTAATTCCCATCGCCTAGTCCTTACCACTCTTCTGCCTTAGAACTGATTCTTAGTATGGATTCTAAGATGGGAGATAAAGGTAAAAAAAAAAAAGGGCTTGTGTGATACTCTTATTGAAGGATGAGTAAGGAGGGCATGAACTAGGCTATAGTTGAATGATAAGAAAGAAAGGGGCATTTATGAAATATATAAATATGAAGGTAGAAACAGCAAAGTTGGGCAACAGACTGGATGCATGAAGTGAGTTGTCTAGGATGTCTAGGATGACAGTGAGGTCCTAGATTGGGGTGACTAGGAAGATGATGGTGCTCTCTAAAGTGACAGGGAAGTTTGGGAGGACCTAGGAGGTGAGAAAATGAGCAGTTTTGAATATGCTGAATTTAAGATGCTTATGGCATATCCACTTTTTTAATCCAAAGATATTTTATTTTCCCAATTATATATAATATAAATTTTCAACATACATTTTCTGAAATTATAACATCCAAATTGTCTCCCTCCTTCCGTTCTCTCCTCCCTCTCAGAAATGGTAAGCAATTTGATCTGGATTATACATGCTTCCATATTGGTCATTGTTGTAAGAGAATACTTATAAAAACAAACCCCCCAAATAAAACCATGAACAAGTTAATGTGGAAGACAGTTTGGCATACCCACTTTGAGAAGTTCAAGAGGCAACTGCGGATGCATTATTATAGCTCAGCACAGATCTGAGTGTTAGATATGAAGATCTGGGAATCAACAGCAAAGAGATAATAAATGAATCCATGGAAACTAGGCAAGAAAGAATAGAATGAAAACCCAGGACAAAGCTACAGGGGATACACAGTAAGTGAGTGTGACTCAAAGGAGCAAAGGAGATTTGAGAAAAAGCAGTTGGACAAATAGGAAGAGAAATAAGAAAGAACAGTGTCATGAGAACTTAGAGAAGAGAATGTAGCCAGAAGGAGGTGATCAATTGTATGCATTGCTATAGAGCTGTGATAGCAAGCCTATGGCACGTGTGCCAAAGATGGCACACAGAGACCTCTCTATGGGTACAGGCATAGTCACCTGCCAGAGTTAGTTACTAGAAAGGTAGAGGGACTCAGGCTGAGCTACTCCCTTCCCCCTTTTTACACCTTGGGCCACTCCCCTCCTCCTCTCCACAAGTACTTCTTCCTCCCCAGAGTGGAGCACTTGGGCCACTCCCTCCCCTCTCTAGGGTAAGGTGAGGGGGGTGGCACTTGGTCTCTGAGGGGGTGGGGCACAGCACACAGTCTCTAAAAGTTCACCATTACTACTATAGAGAATCAAGGAAGATAAGGACTTAAAAAATAAAAGATCACTCACTGGTAACTGAAGAGGGCAGTTTCAGTTGAATGCCAGACTGCAGGGAGTTAAGAAGAGAGTGAGAGAGGGGCATATAGAGGTACCTATTGTATGTAGATTGATTTCTCAAGGAATTGAGCTACAAAAGGAAGGAGAGAGATAGGATGATTGATAGTGGGGACAGAGAGCTGGATCAAGTAAGAGGTTTTAAGGCTGGAGAAGACATGGGCTTGTTTGTAGGCAATGCAGGGAAGAAACTGGTAGATAGGGAGAGATTGAAGATTAGTGACAGTGTGGATGATAAGATGCTAGAGAAATAAGGATGAAATGAGACCAAGGGTGATGTTGAGGGTTGTGCCTTGACTAGAAGGACCAACTCATGGTCTTGAGCCTAGAGTGGTGATGGCAAACCTACGACACATGTGTCAGCACTGACATGTATAGCCATTTTCAATGACACGTGGTCGCATGCCAAAGATGCAACATTTACTGTAGTGTAGTGTAGACACTCTGTGCACTATAGATGACAATTCTACCTATATTAATTTACCTATTTTGGTTTATTAAATATAGTTATATATTACAATTATATTTTTGTTATTTAAACTATAAATATTGTGAAATCATGGTTTTTTTCCTCGAAGTGACACACCACCCGAGTTATGCTTGGTTTTTTGGTGAATTTTGACATACCAAGTTCAAAAGGTTGGCCATCACTGGCCTAGAGTGAAGTAGGAGATAGTGAAGGAAGGTATCTGAGTGATGAGAGGTGAGGCTGAGAAAATGGTGGTTGGGGGTGTGTAGGAACTCTCAGAGCAAACTTGAATGATATTCACTAAATATATTTCAGACTTTCTAGGGCATAGTTCAACTTTATCATTAAAAAATACAGTGGGCTTATTCATTGAGCCCCTTTCCTCTTAACTTTTTTGATACTTCTATACATGAATTATATATTTAATAGATCTGAAATCTCATCATTTAGCTGTTTCAATATGGCAAGCCATCCAATTATGCCCTTGCTGTGTTATGCTTGTCTGTGGTCTCCTCTAAGTTTGCCATTGGGGATTCACCCAATGTGCTGGAGGACATTTCTTCTTTTTCCCTCACATGTCCTGGATACCAGACCTATCAGTATCCATTAACTCTAACTCATCTTTTCTAAACATATCTGGGATTGTGATATTAGGCATCCAAGTAGAGTGGCTCTATTGTTTTTGAAGGTAAAAAGTCTGTTATAAAATCATTATACATTCTGAAATAACTTTGGTAGGCTGGAGCCAGATTCAAGCACAGGATTTTGTTCAATACTGGAAAGGTCATCTTTAAAACATACCCAGTTTATAGCAGGTTTAGACATTTTCAAGAAATAGTATTACAAGAAGCAAATGTGCCAGCTCTTCTATGTTCTCCTTAACCTTACTATTTAACAGTTCTCTACTGTAAACAATATCTAAATATTAGTTTATTGGCCACAGAACACTGAATCTAGGAAGCACTAAGTTTCATGTGAAATAAATGGCTCCAGAGCAGTTCCGTTCCGTTCCGTTCCGTTCCTTTCCTTTCCTTTCCTTTCCTTTCCTTTCCTTTCCTTTCCTTTCCTCCCACCCTCCCTTCCTTCCTTCCTTTCTTCCTTCCTTTCTTTTTCTTTTTAAAAACCTTCACCTTCCATCTTAGAATCAATTCAGAAGAGTGGTAAGGGCTAGGCAATGGGAGTCAAATGTCTTGCCCAGGGTCACAAAGCTGAGAAATGTCTGAGGCAAGATTTGAACTCAGGACCTCCCATCTCTGGGCCTGGCTCTCAATCCACCGAGCCACCCAGCTGCCCCCTAGAGCAGTCATTTCTAATTGTAACTTAGCAAAAAGTAAACATGGACAGGATGAAAGAAGAAAACATATAAATCAGAAACATTTCTATTTGGCTTTTGAATACTGTCAGCTATGGTTGTGCTCAGATGCACATTCATCTGACTTAGTCCCTGAATCCAAACTCCAATTTCCAATTTTACTTTGTCAATGTCCAAGAAAATCTGGCCAGTGCAATGGAAAGTGATTGAAATCATTCCAACTCAACTAAAGCGTACATTTATCAAGACTGTGTACCAAAGTTACAAAGGTGAAAAAATGACAGATTTTGTCCTTAAAAAACTTACAATCTAATGGAGTGACAGGATATTAAGGGAGGAAGTATGATATGCATACAAATAAGTATGACAAATGGTTGATGAGGACAAAAGAGAGTTCCTAAGTGTTCTAAGAAAGTCAGAAGAGGAAGAGATCACTTTTAGCTGGAGAGAACTGAGAAGACTCCATAAAGAAACTGGTACCTAAGTTGAATTTTGAAGGTAGAAAAGTATTTCAATAAGTAGAGATGTGGAGTCTCTGTCTAAATAGAGGTCAATTAGGATACGATGAGGTCAGGTATCAGTCCAGTCCAGCTACAACAAGAAGTACTAGGAGTGGAGAAGAGATATAAAACTGGAAAGAAAGAGTGAAGGCATATCGTGGCTGGCTTTAAATGCCACAGGAAGTTTATATTTTGTGCTAGTAGTAGTAGGGAGGTATAGAAGGTTCTTGAGCAATGGCCTATGAAGGTCAAGCTTGTGCACATACTATGGAGCCTAGATGAGTGCCTATTAAGCCAGGTATGAGTTCTGATCATATAAATTTTATATGATTACATGAACATCTTTCTGTATGGATTTCAACTAAAGACAAAAAACATTTATATAAGCAGTCATTCCTTATATGTACAGGTGTATATGCCCATACACATGCATTTATTACACATGCATGTATATGTCATACATGAGTGTAGATATTGATATGTATTCAGGTATGGGTATATAAATCTTGAAAACTTGTACACCTTGCCTACATGGAACATTGCTCAAATGACCTTGTGGGACTCTCAAGGAGGCTTCTCATAAAGCATCTGAATGCAATGGGCAGGCACATACTCATATGTACATATAAATGTATATGTGCTAGTAAACATTTAACAAGCAGGTAAAAGTATATGTGTATGCATGTCACATATGTACATATATACATGCATTCATTCACAGCTCTATATATTTACCTATACTTATAGATGTATACATCCACACATGCATGGATATACACATGTTCTTTTGTCTGCTTGTTAAATGTTTTACTAGCACATATACATTTACATGCACATATATACACATATGCATATGCCTACCTTTTGCATTCTGCCACTTTAGGAGAAGTCTCATTGAGATTCCTGCAAGATCACACAAGCAATGCTCCACAAAGGCATGGTGTACACGTTTGCAAGGCCACCTACAGGATAAGCCAGCCATCAACCCCACCTTTGCCTCTTTAAATAACTGTAATGCCCCTAAACTTTGAAACAGGAAAATGAAGATAATACCCCAGAAAAAGAACTTTCCCTACCAAGTATAGTGCTCAAAGCCCCAAGATATGATTCCTAAAGTGAAAATTAAAAGCTAACATACACGAAAGCCATGTGCAACTTTTTCCGTGGGAGCTTTTTGCTCAGAATGACAAGGCCCAATAAACATACCTTAGGCAAGACTGGTGATAGCCAGGAATGGGTGAGATTGGCTGTTATGGATGTGCACCTTTCAGGAGTAAAGTTCGAGTGTGTAGAAATGGGTGTATAGATTTCTTCCCTTTCAGGCCAAGAGAAGCACAGTGTTTTCCTCTAAGTACAGAATTCAGAGGTGGGAGAAGACTAACAGATCATCCCCAATGCCATGGCAAAGGTCATGCACAGAGCCTGCTTACTTTTGTCCAGGATAATATAGTGTCTTGCCAATCCAAAACAGTACCTAAGAAACAGCCTTGTGAATACTGGGTTTGTCCCGAGGAGAGTAGGTAGAATAGAAATTCACAAAGAAGTAGCCTATAAAAATGATCCCAAAGAGGGTTGTCTCTTGACTGTGTCCATTTACAAGGGGTTTGAGGAGGAGGGAAAGAGTTTCCAAATCAAGATCCATTTATGTACAAGGATGACTGAACTCCTTAAGAACAGGGATCATTCCTTAGTTCATTTTTGTAATTTCAGTAGCTACCCAAGTGCCTTACACAACAAGCCTTGACCACTGTTTGTTGAGAGATAGATAATAATATTAGAAGAAGGCGGAAATAAGGGGCCAGGGGCAGAAAAGTTAGTGTCCATATATGCATGTGGGCATCACCTGGTGGCAGGCAAGTATCCTGTGATTCTCTTTCCCTCCAAAATAACTCTCAACTTTTATTAGTCTTTAGATCAGCCTTAATTCTTCCTTAATTCATATAAGATGGTAAACTAGTGTTTAAGTGCAATTTTCTAACAATTCAAAGTGTGGGGAGGGTAAAGGGGGATAGGAAAGAGAGAAAGGAGGGAAGAAGGAAGGGGAAGTTAACACTAAAGTTTAGAAAAATGTTCTCAACTGTGTATAAAGTGACTAGCTTCCAAAAACCATGGCTCTTCCAAGTACTAATTTACATGAGAACTTTTAACTCCTCCTGACCTTTTAATGATAATAACACATATATGTATATAATACATAGTATATATGGTATATATATGTACATATGTAGTATAGATGCTATATATATGTAATGCACACGTGTGCATGTATTTGTACCACTTAAAGGTTTGCCAAGTATTTTTCTCACAAGAAGCTGTACATTTACTATTATCCTCACTTTACAGATGAGAAAACTAAAGTCCAGAAAGATTAAGTGACAATCAAGATCGCAAGTTAGTAATTGTTGAAGCTCAGATATGAACCGAAGTTTTGGCATTAGATATGGCGAACTAATTTCAGACAGTGATGTGGGCTGAAATGTCCCACAAACTCTGCCAAGTAGCTGCACACAATCAAAAGAACATGGAAACAACAGCCAGTAGAATGGGGCTACCTTTCATATAAGACATATGAGTTGCTTAGATTCACAATTAAGAGAAAACTCCTCACATCAATCTTTAGACATAACCAGGTCCTTGGTTGGGGGTCTCTGAACAGCAAGTACAGGTGATTCAGTTCCCAGTCACACAGGACTAAGTTCAAACAATGCCCAGTTTCCTCACTCGCTGCCTTCCTTAAAGTCTGCTCAGAAAAGAGCAAAACTCGATATAAAGTTATTCTAGGGTTTTTAACATATCATTAGCATCCCATTTATATTGCAGTTTGGGCTCCCACTCCCCACCCCTCAACCCCCTGGGAAAAAGAGTGAATTGTGGGTAAAGTCACATGGATCAAAGTGGACCCTGGATAGTGACATCAGTTCTCTGGAGACATAGGGCAACAACATTCAAATGAGTAATTAAGTAATCAAGATAAAAAGCATTCCTGAGAACCCCTACCCATCCCTTTTACCTTTACTCACTCTTTCTTTCACTCTCTCTCTTACTTTTATTCTTACACTTACCTTTACTTACCACACCTCCTTACTTACTTTACCTTAATTATTTACTCACTCTACTATTTACTCTGTTACTATATTCTCTTATAATAAAACTTTTTTCCTTGGAATGGGGTCAGTTTGAGCTATCAATCACACCTTAACCACATCAATATGATGATCCTGAAGTCATCAGACATGTTCAACATAAACAAACTCATATGGACCTACAGACATTCAAAACATAAATTGTCCAGGGGACAGCTGAGTGGCTTTGTGGATTGAGAGTCAGTCCTAGAGAGATCCTGGATTCAAATCTGGCCTCAGACACTTCCTAGCTATGTGAACCTGGGCAAGTCACCCTATTGCCCAGCCCTTATTGCTCTTCTGCCTTGGAACCAATACACAATATTGGTTCTAACATGGAAGGTAAGGGTTTAAAAAAGAAACAAACCAAAGACATAATTTGGACTACTTGATGCTTCTGTTACTTCCCTTCTGATCAATTTCTCGTAGCATCGTTAGTGGCAAAAGTAAATCCAAATGAATCATCTCTATTCTCAATTACAAATTTCTTTCCTCTTTTGTGTTTCAGCTATGAAAGATCTCAGTGTGCTTTATTATCAATAATTTACCATCCAGTTTATTTATACAACCTTAGGAGAGCAGAAAGATGCCCTTTTCAAATACATTTAGATAATAAATCTTGCCAATTCTACCTCTCCCATCCATCTCTCCTTTTCCTTATGCACATGCTTACCATCCTGTTTCTGGTCCTCTAACCATAACTATTGCCAAAAGTATCCTACCAGTCTCAAGTATCTTCCTTTTCCAATTCATCCTCTACAGAACTGTCAAGCTGACACTCCTTAAAGTAAAGCTTTGGATATGTGATCCTCCTGCTTTGGGATCATTGCTTGGCATTTAAAGTCCTTATAAAGTGGCTTCAATCAACCTTGTTAACTTATTACATGTTGCTCCCTTCACTCATCCTTCAGCCCAGCCAAAATGATCTTCCTCCATTCTCTGCATAGGCTTCCCCCAAAGGCCCTTCCCCCCATACCTGGAATGTTCTCCCTCCTCACTACTATGCCTTAGAATCCTCAATTTCCTTCAAAATTCAAACTCAATTTTGGACATGAGACCGTTTGCCACCTTCCTAACTCCAACCCTACTCCTACAAAAATTACTTTTTATTTTCTTTGCATGCATTTTGTATTTATGTATATAGATGCATGTTTCCCTCAATAAAAAACAAACTCAGGGGGCAGTTGGGTAGCTCAGTGGACTGAGAGCCAGGCCCAGAGACAGGTGGTCCTAGGTTCAAATTTGGCCTCAGACTCTTCCCAGCTGTGTGACCCTGGGCAAGTCACTTAACCCTCATTGCCCAGTCCTTACCACTCTTCTGCCTTGGAACCAATACACACTATTGATTCCAAGACAGAAGATAAGGGTTTCTTACCCCAAAAAATTAAATAAACAAAATAAATAAAAAACAAACTCTTTGGAGACAAGGACTGACTTTTTTTTTTAAACCCTTACCTTCTGTCTTAGAACCAATACTTAGCATTGGTTTAAATTTAATTTAAAGGTAAGGGTTTAAAAAAAAAGACTAAGTATTGGTTCTAAGGTAGAAGAGCAATAAGGGCTTGGCAACTGAGGCTAAGTGACTTCCCCAGGGTCAGCTAGGAAGTGACTGAGGCCAAATGTGAACCCAAGACCTCTCATGTCCAGGCTTGGCTTCATACACTGAGCCACCTAGCTGTCCTAAAAAGGGCTGTTTTTGCATCCCGAGGACTTAGAACCCTGTCTGGAGCAGAGTAGGAGTTTAATAAATGATTACTTATTAAGTCATGATGTAACTATCCTCAATAATGCAAATGCACCCAGGTGCAGCTGGTAGAAGGAAGGTACCAGCTGACCAAAGGGAACAAGGGATGGGTCCTTACTCGTTTTATCGATCAGGCTCTGAGCTTGCTCTTCCATCCATTTTTGATAGTAATCTTTCACATTCTCTTTGTGTTTCCTACCGCTGCAGTGTGTCTTTCGTACAGATGGCTGCAAAATAAAAGAGATGGCAGGTTGAAATTTGCCACGCCCAGATTTTAACAAACGCAAAACCAAAAATTATATTAAGTCCGACCTTTGTGAGATACCTACGTTGGGAGCACCTCTTCAAGAGATTGTTTATATAGCTCATGTGGCCCACAGCCAAAAGCTCCTGTGCCCAATACATCCTCTAGAGGGCCAAGACTGTTACCTTAAATATCTGTCAGAAATTCCAATGCATCAATTACACAGATCACACAGCCTATCAGAATGCACTGAACCAAATATTCCTACGGCCCTTTTGCCGTAGAAGCAAACTCATTCTAAATGCTACAAGCACTGCTCCCCATTTTGCCTTCCTAGTTCTCACAGTCAGCACAACAGATGATACATAAGGCTGTCACAGAATTTCAAAATTCAAAATGACCCTAATGTCTTGAGGGAAAAGGCCAACTTTTCAGTAATTTTTTTCCATGCTAAGCCATTAAAACCACTGTTCACATGTTATACTGGATGCCACAAGGTAATAGAAAAGATTGCCCTAAGTAAGAAAATCAAACCTATGGAAATGTCTCCAAAGTCAGAAGATAAAAATGTTCCAGAACCAAACTGCTTTAGATGCTCTAAGCCCACCTTGAGGGAACTGCTCCTCTAGCCACCTTGGCAATGGTTCAATGTCTCAAATGGACCTTTTAAAAAAAATAATGTTACAAGTCTCCAATCCTTTTCTGGAAAGCTACTTTTTGTTTCCCTTAAGTCCTAGGATTAGTAGAAAGTGAGAATAGATATGTGTAACAATGAAGGCCTGATAGGAGAGAATGTACCTCTATTGAGTTCTTTTACTTTCAGGGAATATAGAGCATGAAAGCATGCAAGAAAGAATATTGTCAGCCACAGGTAGCCTGAAGATCTGCCAAGTATGGTTTTAAGATCTATTGGCAGATCTATTTAGGGGAGACCCCAATAAACAATATGATAAGAATTTACAACTGGAGTATCTACAAGAGCAACCAGTGCACAATTTCACAATGCTATCAATAATGAAATATAACACAATGTATCTGCATTTACAAAATTGTAGGATTAGAATATGGCAAGAGAAGAATAACAATACAGAAATGGTTATGTGTGTGTTCTGGTGTCTTATTGAAAAAGATGTTCACTTTTACAACACATTCCCACTGGGAGGAAGACATAAGATAAAGATTTCTCTGATTTTATTAGTTTTATAATATACAAACTAGAGTCCCTGGTTTCGTTATTTCTAAAACAGATAATCTGCAATGCAATTGCTAAGACTCTAAGTTTTCAGGATCAAACAAAAGCATAGTTTAAATTAACTGCTATGCCATTCATAAAATGACTTTTCCTTGTTTCTCCCAATGTTTTCTTTGTCACAAAAAACATACTCGCTAAATCCGACTTTTGGTCTCACACAAGAAAGTTCTGCCTATTGAAAGGCTATAGACAGACAAACTTAGCTGCACAAACATCAAACAGATACTTATAGGAAATAAAAACACTACGGGAAAATCCAGAATGATTTTTTTCCAAAGCAACAATCACAGTTTTTAGTTATGTAACATTTTACAGTTTACAAAGCACTTTCCTCACAACTCTGTGAGGTGGGTAGTGCAAGTAAATTTAGTGGATGAGGAAACGGAGGCCCCTAAAGGGGAAAATGCCTTGCCCACAGCCTCACAGCTACTAATTGGCATAAACCAGGACTTGGGAATCTGGGCCTCTGATCTCCAAGTTCAGTGCAACTTCTTGAGCAACACTGTAACTCGAAGGCCTGAAAAGCACAGGATCACTAAGAATACAACATGGTGGGGAAGACAGCACAGTTTGTGCAAAAAGAATTTACTTTGCATCATCCCATGGTGTACAAACTACAGCACACGAGCAACACTACTTACAGAGTCATGGGTGAGGTACGTATCGCAGTAGTCACAGTAAAATCTGTGGGGGAGAAGGAGAGAGATGGCCACCACCATGTTAACAATAATAAGTTGCTTTAACTCGGCTAAAGGGGTCAGAGCTGGTACGATCACCTGAACAGTAACGCCAGGCAGCTCAGCAATTCAGACTGAAAGCAAAACCTTTGAAACAAACTTGTTTTCTTTTTCCTTTTTCTAGTTCAATTCGAAAAACAGATTAAGCACCTCCTATGAGTAAACTGTTACAGATAAGATGAAACAACAAGACAGTCCCTGCCTGTAAGGAGTTTACAGTATGGTGTGGGGAGAGGGAGCCCTGTAATGTTCACTAATAAAGACTACACAAGGTAGATTGTGACTGGGACAAAGGAAAGAGCTAGACAAAGAATCCCAGAAAAAAAAAATCATAGGGGACAAGAACACTTCCAGCTGAGGGAGATCATGGCGGACATGGCATCTGACCTGAGCCTTGAAGAGAACTTTAATTCCCCACCTGAGGAGCAGCATTCTTCTTCTTGCCCACTGTGAAGCAAAGGGGAAGTGGGAAAAGGATGAGGAGCAGGGGGAATGTGGAGAAAAGGGAGAAGGATTTGGAAAATGAAGCAGGAAGAAAAGGAAAGAAGGATGGGGAGGAGGCATAGAGGGAGGGATGAAGAGAGGGAGGAGAGATGGAGGAATGAGAACGTAAAGGAGAGAAGGGAAAGTAATGAAGAGAAGGAAGGAAGGATGGAAATAAAGGAGGGAGAGGCAAGAGAGGTAGGAAGGGAAGGAAAGCTCATTTCCTTTTTTGACAAGGTTATTAAACTGGCAGATCAGGAAACATCGTTGGTAGCTTGCCTAGATTTGGCAAAGCATTTGACAAACCTTTTGTAGTATTCTTGTAGAAAACTGGAGATGTGAGTTAGATCGGTATGCTCCAAAGTGGGAGCTGTAGCTTGACTCCAAGGAGAATGTGATCAATCAGAGGCTGGGAAAATGGGTTGGATCTCCCCCCACCCAGCTACAGCCAACCTGGGCATCTGTCCAATACAGCCACACCTAACTGACACCCATAACAGTCCAATATTCCCCCATTCCCCTGACTTCCACAGTTGTGCAAACTCCCAACCTTCCCCACTGTGAGCCCAGCATCAGCCCTTCAGAGTAGTTATGACCTAACTCAGACCAGGACACCCACAACTGCAATTTGTAGTTGGGAAGTCCCACTTCTCTCAGTATAGGACCACCACCCCTCCCCCTCTCCAGTATACTTGGAAAATAATTTTACTGATAGGGGTGCACAATCAAAAAAGTTTGGAGACCACTTGGCTACATAGTAATACAATAGATTCAGAACAAATGAATAATTTTTATAAAAAAAAACAGTCATTAATAAATGGTTCAATATCAACCTGAAAAGAGGTTTTATTTATTCATAAATTCAACAAGCATTTATTAAGTGCCTAATATGTGCAAGGGTCTGGGACACAAAGACATAAACAATATAACCCTTGCCCTTGAGGAGCTTACAGTCTATAGGAAGAAAACAACATGCTTGTAAAAAAATTAAATACAAAACATATACAAAGTAATCTCTTGGAAAAATACTAGCAACAGGAAGCATGGGGACAGTCTTCTTGTAGCAGGTGGCATTTGAGCTGTTTTAAATCAAACTAGGGATTCTGAGAGGCAGCAGTAAGGAGTAGTGCTTTTCAGACATGAGTGACAGTCTGTGTAAAGGCACAGATGTGAGAAAAGGAATGTCATGAACAAGGATTAACTAGGAGGCCATTTGAGCTAAATGTAGGGCATGTAAAAGAATAATGTACAATAAGCCTGGAAAGATAAACAGAAGCAAAACAAAGAAGTCTTTATTTTATCTTAGAACAAGGGTTCTTAACCTTTTTTGTGTTAAGGATGCCTTTGGCAGTCTGGTGAAACATATAGACCCATTCTCAGAATGTTTTTTTGTTGTACATATTCACAATGGAAGGAAATCCTAAATTTCAGTTAGAAGTTAGTGAAATTAAAGGTGCATTTTTTCCTAGCTAAGCTTGTAGTACCCTACCCTAAAAATCTAGTCATAAATTCATTAGGGTCCATGATCTTAGGTTAAGAATCCTTGTCCTAGAAGAGCCTTTAGAGTTGCTTGAGCAAGACGGTGACATGTTTAGAATTGCCTGTGAACATCAATTTAGCAGCCATTGGAGAGGAAAGAGGATGGGAGATCAATTAGAATGGCTAGTCTATATGAGGTGATATGATCTGAATGAAGTTGGTGGCTTTGTAAGGATAGAAAAGGGGACAGACACATGATAATAGTGTGGAGACAGAAGCAACTATACTTGGCAACTTATTGGTTATGAAGAGTTTATAAAAGGGGCATGGAACAGCTAAGGATGTTGACAGGGATACAAACCTGAGTAACATAAAGGATGATGATATCCTAAGCAGGAAGAGAGAAGTTAAGGAGAAATGTGAGATTTTTTTTTTTGGGGGGGGGGAAGTAGGGGTTCCCTTTTTGGACATATTGAATTTGAAATACCTATAAGATACACGTTTAGAGAAGTTCAACAAGGCAGTATATGATATGGGACTGGAATTCAGAAAAGATTGGAGATATATATATATACACATACATCTCAGAATCTTCTCCATATAGGTAGTTGGACTCATGAAAGCTAAGAAAAAGAGACCAAGATAAAGTTCTCAGATATACCAGCACGTTGTTGTTCCTTTGTTTCAAAGAAGTCCAGTAACATTATGGGGTGATGTCTTGACTTGCTTGTGAATTTGATTTAAGTCATAAGCCTCTCTTTCTTTTCCAGAGTCATTGAAGTCCAGTGGCAAGACAAAAATCAAGATGACTGGTGATGGCTCAGGATGCAGTGAATGACCTTGGCATCTTTCGTATCGGACCAAGTTCCAAGTGTGCCACACACACAACACTTGTTTCAGCTGCCTTCAAGACCATTGGAACAAAATGTTCTTATCCACCTGTTCTACCAGGAGAAGTCTTCACATCCTTAGGATAGACATTCTTCTAACTCACTGACTGAATTTGAGGCCTCTAGAATACCCTCATTCTGGTTTAGTCCATTTGCAAAGAGGATTTTACAGGAGTACAGCTGTAAGCTACAGCTACCAACACAAAAGAGATAGAATGAGAATGATATTCATCAAAAGAGAGTAAGAAAGAACAGTTGAGAAGGGATAAGAACCAGAAGAGAGGAGTGCTATAAAAACCAAGGAGAGGGAAGATGTGGTCCACAAAGTCAAATGCTAAAAAAAGTTCAATGTGGATAAAGACTATGAAAAGGCTTCTTGATTTGGAAATTAATAGGTCATTAGTAACCCTGAATTTAGAATTTTCACTGGAGTTGAAAAGTGAATATGAGATGAGAAAATAGAGGCAATAAGTATAGGCAGCTTTTTTTTTTCTAGGAGTTTGGTTGTGAAAAAGAAAAGAAGTCTAAAGCTATAATCTGAGGGAATGGTAGAATTCATTGATGGGGGAAGATCTGGCCATGCTTGAAGCTAGCAGGAAAGGATCCAGTGCATAAAAAGAGAAATTAAGGAGAAAGAAGAGAGACTTAATCAATCTTTAAAGGGGAAACTTCTAAAGGGGAAGTAAGGAGCTGAACCACAAATAGAGGGGTTAGTATAGTCAAGGAAAAGGTCCTCCTCCAAGGGAGAAGAGTAGGAGATGATTTTGCAGTGATTTGGAGGATAGAATTGGGAAGAGGGAACTAGCAATAGATGGCCTTAATTTTTTCAGTGACGTATCTGATGAAGTCTTCTGCTGAAAGAGGGGAAAGATGCTATAGATGACTTAAGAGAAGATTTGGAACAGAAGCTAAAGAAAAGCAAGTCAGAAAGTTAAATAGGATTGGCAAGGAATTGAAGGCCCAGTTGAGACTACATTTATAAAAATTTTAGTCAGAATAGTCATGTCATTTTCTCTCCTAGAGTTGAGGGACTCATACACAGAAGCAGAGAAGATAGATGGTGGGAGTAACTCAGGACTGGCATTCAGAAAAGCATAAGTAGCAATAAGATAAAATACGGTGTAAAGTGGAATTGGTTAACTTAAGAGTTAAGATTTTGAAGAAAGGTAAGGACAGGTGGTTGCAGGAAGAACAAAGAGTTAGGAGAGGTAAAGCATGGGGAGAGATGGAATGAGGCTATGGTGAAATAAAATATCAATACTATAAACAGTGGTGGTTGAACACTTGTGGATGATGATGACATCAATAACCTTCTCCACGTACTTCAGATCCTGCAAACTGAGTATTTCAGGGAAGTATTTCAGTATCCTCGGCCAGGTGCTGTTTAATACTTTTATCAATGTCTTGGAAAAAAGCATAAATGGCATGCTTTATAAATTCTGCAGATGACACAAAGGGAGAAGGGATAGCATAAAGCACAAGAAGACTGAGTTAGGATCCAAAAATATTTTTATATGGAACATGAAACCAAATCAAATAAGAAAGTGCCTCTTAGAATCCCTATATTCCTTTAACATTCAGTGCAAGCATCACTTTCTATGTAGTCTTTTCTAACTCACCTTGTTACTAGTGTTCCCCCCCCCCCCAAAAAAAAACCCACCTTCCATCTACTTTGTATATACCTATATATGTAGATCTATCTGCTCAACAGAATGTAAACTCCTTGAAGGCAAGGACAACTTCACTTTTGTCTGGATCTCAAACAGCCTAACAATGGCATGCAGCAGTCACTTAAATGTTCATTGATGGAATGAAAGCTTCAACTTCACAAGTGCAAGATGAAAAGGTATGATTGGACAACTAATTCCTCTAAAAAAGATCTGGCCAGGTTGGGGGGGTAGGATCTTAGTGGATGATCAATAAATAAAATTTGAGCCTGCATTAAAAAAAAGTGGAGAGCATCAAGGACTGGAGTGTTTTTGTTTTTTTTTTTTCATCATATTGTACTTTAGAACACACATGTATTCAGTCCCAGGTACCACATTTTCAGAAGGATAAGTTCTTCCGGGGAAAAAACAAAGCAATCACATTGGTGACAGGTTGAAATCTACTGAATTAAGAAATTAATAAGGGGCATGACAGCCATCTTTAAGTTCATAAAGGACTGTCAAAGGATATATTTATGATCGTTGGCCCCAGGGAGCCAGAAATATGATGGGTGGGTAGAAATTTTAAAGAAATGAATTTATTTTCGATTAAGAAAAAAAAAATCTTCCTAACAAATAATGAGTTGGCCAGAGAGATTGAATGGACTGCCTCAGGAGGTAGTGAGTTCTTTTGCATTTGGTCTTCAAAGCCAGAATGTCCGCAGGTTGTGGGTCCGAGGTAAAGGGGATTTCTGGTCGCGTTAGGGCCGCAGGTTCCCTGCCAATTCTCGGACTGCACGGAAGAGGAGCTGGGGGCTGGGGGTGTCGAGGCGTCCAGTGACAGTGAGGGGGAGGGGAAGAGAAGGGGATGCGGGGAAAGATGGAAAAGAAGGGGAGGGAAGAGGAACAGAGGGTGGAGGGCCTTTTCTCGGGGCATACCCTTCTTCTCCCTTTCCCCTACCCTCTCCCGGGCAGACCCTGGAGCCCCACCCACGTCCGAGCCCACCCCCACCCCCGCACGGAGCCCCGACGCGCCCTCCTCTCAGCCTCCCCCTCACTTGGGCATGGTGCTCCGCGGTCCGTTGGCCGTACCGATCCGCGCCGAGACACCGGAAGTGACGTCTGGGGCAGCGCCGAAAGTGATGCTCTAAGGCTGCGTCCCCCACCTCTCTAGCTGTCTTCGCGGCGGCGTCCAATCGCTGGTCACTGCGTCTGGGGCTGCTTTCCTATTGGTTGCTGCTCCTCTGGTCCCAAGAGGAGGGAAGAGTGAGTGAGGGGACACTGAGATGACTCCGTTCTCTCCTCCTGTTCAATATTGGGCTACAGGAACGTTGAGAGTCCAAAATGGCTTCATTCTACCTCTTCGATTGCCTCTATTTTAAATTTTTCATTATTTTAATTAAATTCTATTATTTGTTATTTCTTTAATATTTAGGCAAATTTCTTAGTTGGCAGCCATAGGCAGCCTCGCCCCACCCCGGGATATTAGAGCTGGATCTCAGAGTCTTTGCATAGGTTGTCCCAGATGTTTGGAATGCGCTCCCTCCTCTTATTCTAAGTTCCTTTCAAAGCTCACCTCAAGCTTCAATCTATGAAAAACCATTCTTGATTTTTCCTAAGCTGCTAGTGCAAAAAGATTCCTTCCCCCCCCCCCCCCCCTTTCGTTTATTCTTGTATATGTGCGTGTTGTCTCCTCGGATAGAATTTAAGTTCCTGGAGGATAGGGACTTTCATTTTTATCCACTGTGCTCCGCACACCGGAGGTCACTCCAGAAATGTTTCTTTATTGATGTACTGATGAGGAAATCGGAGGGAATAGAACTTGATTGAGGTTGCAAATGGGGGCGAGGTGGGCGTGGCGGGGAAGAAAAGTTTCTTATTGCTTAGAGATTGGAGTAAAGGAGGAAAGCAGGGGCAATGGTAGCAGGGGCTTTGAGATGAGGTGAAGAAAAGATGGAACTGCCAGGGAATCATTTCTATCTGTTAGTCAAATATAATGAAAAGAGGATTTCAGCTTCTAGAACAAATGAAACAGCTTAGGAGTGAATGAAAAGAATGATTGAATGAAAGAATGAATTAAAAAAAAATCTAAGCGAAAGCACAGTGTTAAACTTGGGCGTACAAATAGAAAAGTAAGAGAATCCATGCTTTCAAGAAGCTCATATTCTTTGCTCCAGAGAAAGATCTCCAGGGAAAGATCTGGAATATAGAAAGTTTAGGCTATTATCATTTTACAGTTGATGAAACTGAGGCACAGGGGAGTTAAGTGACATGCCCAAGATCACAACGTTAGCAAATGAAAAAGCTAGTATTCAAACATAACCTTGTAACTCCAAATTCAGTGCTTTTTCCATTGGATCATATCAAGCATTGAAACGACCAGGATCTCCAACAGGTGCCAAGGTGCATGGCTCTCCAGAAGGAGAATTTTGTACTAAATAGCAGCATCTGGCTAGAACATAATCAAAATAGTTAAGATTTAGGGAACTTTATTCAAAGGATAATTTTCAGGTACATAAAAAGAATCTGAAAATTTAAGAGGTTAAAAAAGAATCATATTTCATGTCATATTGATATATAATATAATCATATTGATAGTTTGGTTTCTTCATCTTAAAACTGCCTATTCATATCCTTTGACCATTTGTCTATTGGGGAATGATAGCCAAACTTTTCTGAAACTCTCTTCATTTGGCTTCTGACCTTATTATTCAACTAAAATTGTTTTCTCCAAAGTTACCAGTTGTCTGTCTATCTATCTGTCTCTCTGAGAAGGATTTTATGAGGACCATCAAGCATGAGCAATATCTAGGAAATTTCTAGTTCAATAATGATTATACAAACCCATCAAAATGAGTTCTATAATTTGAGAATATAATTTATTTTAAACCCTTACCTTCCATCTTAGAATCAATATCGCTGGGCATAGGGGCAGGTGATGTGAAAAAAATGTTATTAAGCAAAGTGGAGAGGGGGAAGGGAAAAACTCTGCCTAAGGCTCTCTGCCTTTTTAGTAACAAACTCTAGGGGAGGTGTCCACAGAGAGTGTTCTATGTGCCATGCCATAGGTTCACCATCACTGCCCTAGAGTATAAGAATCATAATGCTAGGTTCAAATCTGACCTTGGACACTTCTTAATTGTGGGACTCTTGAGTTAAGTCATACAACCCCAATTGCTTAGCCCTTACTGCTCTTCTGTCTTAGAACATATACTCAGTATTAATTTTTTTTAACCTTACCTTCCACCTTAGAATTAATACTGTATATTGGTTCTAAGGCAGAAAAGTGGTAAGGGCTAGGCAATGGGGGTTAAGTGACTTGCTCAGGGTCACACAACTAGGAAGTGTCTGAGGTCAGATTTGAACCCTGGACCTCCCATCTCTGGGCCTGACTCTCAATCTACTGGGCCACCCAGCTGCCCCTAAGAATATAATTAACAGTAACCTAAATATATGACATACATAGACACCTGTAAGGAGGATGGAAATGGAATATAAATTCCTAGCCATTCTAGCAGCCAACAGGAATATTGAGTATTTGTGTAAGAAATTAGAACTTTTGTAGGTGATGATGAGATGTGCAGTATGAATATCCCTGTGTGATCAAAGTGGAATGAAAATATAGATTATGGAACTTAAGAAGATAAGAGGAATAGAGAAGGTAGGGCATTTGGGGAAGCATTGCTATGAATGAGCCAAAGAATGCTTTCCTCTCTATAAAGAAGTATGAAGAGAGTCAGAACAAAGAGACTTCAAAAGATCCATGTCTTTCAGAACCATCTACCATTATATTCTAGTAAGATCATGCATCACACTCTTATGCCAACTTCTCTGCTATCTTGAGAAGTAGAAAGAACATTATACACTCAATCCAAGCTATATGGACCAGGTCTGAAGGTCAGTAGATTTTTTTTTTAAAGACATGTGCCACTGGTATCCACATAAGGCCACTAGAACTCAGTGAAAGCCCACAGAACTTTGGGCAGTAAAATAGAAGAGGACATGAAGAAAAACTGCCCAGCAAGGATATTCATGAATGGTTTAGGAGCTACATCATTGCAGAAAATAGCCATCTCTGAGATACACTAAAATGTTTAGGTACTTATGGACTTACACACACACACACACACACACACACACACACACACACACACACACACACACACACACACACACACGACGGCTAGATGGTGCAGTGGATAAAGCACCAGACCTGGAGTTTCGGAAAACTCATCTGCATGAGTTCAAATCTGACCTCTGATACTAGCTCTGTGATCCTGAGCAAGTCACTTAATTTTGTTGGCCTCAGCTTCCTCAACTGTAAAACGATATGGAGAAAAAAATGGCAAACCACTCTAGTATCTTTTCCAAGAAAACCCCAAGTAGGATCATGAAGAGTTGGATATTACTAAATGACTGAACAACATTCACATACACAAGAGAATCAATAACTAAGGTTAATTGACATTTAATTTTAATTTAATTTTAAATGTCTAAGCACCTTGTATTTTTTGACTTGGCTCTAGCCAGAAAAACAAGTTCTCAGTGAATTACAAATATGCTGATGTTTAAGTTCTGACACTGAGAGAAAAAGTAGGGCCAGACAGGAGTTTTTCATCTGAGTCAGACTAGTTAACTGTGAGTGTCTCCAGGAAGCTTTTCCCCTGGGCCTTCTTCTCCCTCTAATAATATCTCTTGATCTTATCACTTCCTATAGATTTTATTATCATTTCTGTGTATATGATTCTCAGAGCTATACATCTAAGCCCTAGTCTCTCTCCTGATTGTTACTCTCATATCTCCAGCTACCTAATGGGCAACTCAAACTGGGTGTCATATAGACAGCTTTAAAAAATTAATGTTTTATTTGTTTCATTCAACCCAAATCTAACTTCTTACCCTCACACCCAACCCCTGGCCCCAACTGAGAATACAAGAAAAATAAAACCCATTACAAAGCTGCATAATCTATGAAAAAATATCCACATTGGCCATATAAAAAAATAAATTTGTGTCATTCTGCATTCTGAGTCCTTCATCTCTCTATTTGGAGGTGAATAGCTTGTTTAACCATTACTATTCTGGAGTTTTGATTGATTAGTATGCTGATAAGAGTTCAGCATAATAGTATTCCATCACATTAACATACCATAACTTCATTCATTCCCCTATGGGTACTCAATCAGATCTCCATCCTTTGCTACCTCAAAAAGTTATAAGTATTTTTGTCATTAGAATTCATTTTGCTTTTGACTAATCCCTCTCTTAATCTATCTTCCCTCAAATTCCTCCTTTCCATCTTCTTTCCTTCCCCTTTTATTTCCTAGTTGAATGAAATATATTTCTGTCCCCAAATGTGTGTGTATTTGTCTTCTTTCTTTTTTGACAAGTTCAAATGAGAGTGAGGTTCAGGTGTTAGCCACTCTCTCCTACCTACTCCTCTTTGTTTGTATAGGTGTCTACTTATACACCCTGATTATTTTCTCTTTTCTTTCCCTTCTTCCCCATCTCTGCCAACCCACCCCCCACCCCAGTGTATTCCTCTTCCTCTTGTTTTCCATGATTACAATAATTGTTCAGAAAGGACATGAATTATCTCTCTCTATTTGAATATATGTAGTTTGTTTTTGTTTAGTCCTTTACCATTGTTTATTCATGTTTAACTTTCTAAAGTATTTCTTTTCTTCTGTGTCTGACTTTCTCCACAGCTCCGGTCCTTTCATCAGAAATGCTTGGAAGTCTTCAGTTTTATTAAAGGTCCATTTGTTATCCCAGGTAGCATTATATTCAGTTTTGCTGGGTAGAGGATAGGCTATTCTTGATTGTAAGCCCATGTCTTTTGCCTTCAAGAATACCATATTCCAAGGTCTCCATTCCTTTATAGTGCTAGCTGCTAAATCATGTGTGATCCTGACTGTGCCTCCTTGGTGCTTGCAAAATACATATATACCTGGAAGCTCTGAATTTTAACCAAGAAGTAGTTTCTAGGAATTTTCTTTTTGAGGTCTTTCAGGTAAATTTTTTTTCTAATTTTACTTTGCCTTTTGGTTCTTTAAGAAATTTGGCTAGGCCTATATATGGGAGGTCTTGGGTTCAAATATGACCCCAGACCCTTCCTGGTTATGTGACCTTGGACAAGGCACTTAATCCCCATTGCCTAGCTCCTGACTGCTCTTTTGCTTTAGCACCATACACAGTATTGATTCTAAGATGGAAAGTAAGGGTTAAAAAAATTTGGGCGGTTTTCTTTTTTTTGTTTTTTGTTTTTTGAACCCTTAAAGTCTGTGTATTGGCTCCTAGGTGGAAGAGTGGTAAGGGTGGGCAATGGGTGTCAAGTGACTTGCCCAGGGTCACACAGCTGGGAAGTGTCTGAGGTCGGATTTGAACCTAGGACCTCCGGTCTCTAGGCTTGACTCTCAATCCACTGAGCTACCCAGCTGCCCCTGGGCAGTTTTTTTTTAAGATTTCATGAGACTCTTTTTTTGGTCATGGCATTCAGATAGTATGATGATTTTTATTTTTTTTCTCCTTTAGACTTTGTTTTAATGTTCCTTTTTTGCCTCATGAAATCACTAGTTTCTGTTTGGTCTCTTCTAATTTTCAGGAAGTTTATTACTTGGGCAAGGTTTTTTTGTACCTCTTGTGCCAAGCTGTTAATTCCCTTTCAAATTCTTTCTTCTATAGCTCTCATTTCTTTTCTAATTTTTCCCCTCATTATTTATAAAAAAAACATTTAAAAATTTTTGTCATATTTTATTTTACCAATTACGTGTGATAACAAATTTTCACATAAGTTTTCCAAAGTTAAATGATCCAAATTGTCTCACTACCCCCTTCCTTGAACTCTTAAAAAAATTCTTGTTCCATCTCTTCCAGGAATTATAGTTGAGTTTGTGACTAAGTTGTGTTTTTCTCTGAGATATTGTTTATAAGTGGGTGTTTTTTTTAAACCCTTACCTTCCATCTTAGAATCAATACCGTGTATTGGTTCTAAGACAGAAGAATGGTAAGGACTAGGCAATAGGGGTTAAGTAACTTGTTCAGGGTCACACAGCTTGAGCAGCCCTGTCTTCATAAATTAGCTTATTATGTTAGGGTTCTTTTTTGTTTTCCCATTCTTCCAGGCTACTTCCTGATTTTGAACTTCATATTAGGGCTGACTCTGTTGCACTTCTGGAGGCAACATCTATACTGATCCTGCTACTGCCTTCTTGGTATATTGAATGTTGTGTTATTCCAGAATCTCAGAGATAGATTGCAAAGACATGAAGGCTTTCAGTGTTCCCAAGGTGGTCTGATCTAGGGCAAAATCTGATTGCTGTTCCCTTGGTTTGACCTTGGTTAGTCCCTGACCTGGATTTGAATGTGTGCAAAAGTAGACTGCTTCTGGACTTCACCACTATCAGTCAGCTAGAAAGCTCTATTGGTTCTGAGTGGCAGAATTGTAGGTTCTTTGGTCTGGGATTCCTACAGGTTATTCTTTTGCAGGCTGGGTTGGATGCAGAAAATGAGACCCTACTCTGGGCTTGAGGTCTGAGTCACATTGGTGTTACTGATGGCTTCTGAACTTCCTCCTTTCTCAGGACAATTTGAAGGTCCTTTCTACCTGGAAATGCTAGCCTGTACCCCCTAGACAAGTATTCTTTTCATTCCATCCTGTATTTGTGACCTTGAACTGGGTAGTGGGCAATAATGTTGCTGATTTACACCTGTCCCAGTAGCAGTCACTAAGAATAGGGCTGGGATCTCATCTTCCCCCTGCTTGGCTTCTTTCTGGGAGCTGGGGAGCTCCTCTTGGGGTTTCTGCCCCAATTCAGCCCCTAGTATCCTTAAACCTCACTGTTTCTGTCTTGATGTGGAGCTGGGCTGGACAAATGACTGTGACTTTTTTTTAAATTTCCCTATCAGGATTTGGTGATGGATTTTCTTTTCTTTTTCTGATCTATTTTCTAGATCTATCTGGAGGAGTTTATGGAGGGAAGTTCACCATACTGCTTCCTATCACTCTGCCCTTTTAGTTTCATCTCCATCCTGTAGACATTTTAAAATGCAACATCCAAAGCTGAACTCGCTCTTTCCTTGAGAACTCTTCTCTTTTCTAAACTTTCCTACTTCCATCTTTAAAAAAAATAAATGTTTATTGATATCTTTTGGTTTTATATTGCCTGAGTTTCTTCTAGCATCTCTCCCTCTATCCTTCCCAAGAAGCCATTCTATATAATAAACAATGCACTTTAAATAAAAGAAGAGAAAAAACAAAGCAAAAATGTTGAAAAAGTCTGAAAATATATGTGAATGTACCATAGCCCTGGATCTCCTATTTCAGCAAAATGGGGAAGAGGTATATGCTTATATTATAATTCTGCAATATTAACTTTCATTTGTCTTATAATGGTTCTTTCCATTTACATTGTAGTTATTATATATATACATATTTACATATATATATAAACATATATATATATATTTGTTCTTGGATCTGCTTTGTTTCACCTTACATTAGTTTATGTAATTCCCCACTTCTCTTTATCATTGTATTCATTGTTTCTTACAACACACTATTGTTCCATTACATTCATGAAAAGTGCCTTAATTTGTTTAGCCTTTTCTTCATCCATGGGCATCTTTTTGGTTTTTAGTTCCATGCTGCAACAAAAAGTGCTGCTCTAAATATTTCAGTACATATGGAGACTCTTCACCTTATCAGTGACTTCCCTAGGATAGATGACTAGCTATGGAGTTTCTGAGTGACAAGGCATGGAAATTTTAGTCATTTTATTTGCTTAGTGCTGAATTACTTTTGAAAATGATTGTACTGAATCATAGCTTCACCAAAAATATACCAGTGTGTCTATCTTTCCACAAACCCTTTAGCATTCATTATTCTCATCTTTTGTCATCTTTGCCCAGTTGCTGGATATGAAATGAAACCTCAGAGTTGTTTTTCTTATTCTCTTCTTATTAGTGATTCTTTTCAGTCCTCATATGCATTATTAAGACAGAAGGTAAGGGTTTTAAAAAAATAAAATAAAAAGTCAAGTAAAAGATTTGCTTTTTGATCCTGGAGGTAATCATGAGCCACTGGATTTATTTGTTTATTTCTAAAACCCTTACCTTCTGTCTTAGAATCAATACTGTGTATTTGTTCTAAGGCAGAAGAGTAGTAAGGGCTAGGTAATGGGGTGACTTGCCAAGGGTCACACAGCTGGGAAGTATCTGAGGTCAGATTTGAACCCAGGACCTCCCATCTCTGAGCCTGACTCTCAATCCACTGAGCCACCTACCTGCCCTCCTACTTGACTTTTAAAAACCTTCACAGTGTTACATTTTATTCCTTCTGAACACTGCAATCAGAAACACTGGATTTCTTGCCATTCATTCTTCACACATGACATTCCACCTGACTGGGCTTTTTTGCCATATATTTCTCATAGGTGGAATGCTCTCTTTCCTCTTCTCTGCTTCTTAGCTTCCTCTTAAGTTTCAACTGAAATCCTCTCTCCCTTTCTCCCTTCCTTCCATCCTCCCTTCCTTCCATCCTTTCTTCTTTCCTTCCTTCCTTCCTTCCTTCCTTCCTTCCTTCCTTCCTTCCTTCCTTCCTTCCTTCCATCCTCCCTTCCTTCCTCCCTATCTCCCTACTAGGGAACAGAATATCACAGTTGGAAAGCACTTTACAAGTGACACTTGAAGAAGAATTGGCTAATGCTACCTATGTGACTTTGGACAAGTCACAACAATAGAGAATAAATGCATGAAATATGTAG
>NC_058133.1:261950424-261974579 GCF_016433145.1 Gracilinanus agilis | reverse complement strand
CTTTCTTTCTTTCTTTCTTTCTTTCTTTCTTTCTTTCTTTCTTTCTTTCTTTCTTTCTTTCTTTCTTTCTTTCTTTCTTTCTTTCTTTCTTTCTTTCTTTCTTTCTTTCTTTCTCTTTTGTCTTAAGAATAATAACTAAGTATCAATTCCAAGGCGTATCAGTTCCAAGGAGTAGTAAGGAATAGACAATTGGAGTTAAGTGACTTGCCCAGGCTCACATAGCTAGTAAGTGTCTGAGGCCAAATATGAACCTAGAATCCCATATTTCTGAGCCTGGCTCTCTAACTACTTGGCCACCTACCTGACCCTAGAATCCTACTTTCTATAAGACACTTTTCCTCCTCAATGGAAGTGTCTTTCCTCTGATATTGCCTCCAATTTACCCTGTATATATCTTGTATATGCATAGTTATTTTCATGTTGTTCCCCCACTAGAATGAGTTTCTTGAGCACAAGGACTACTTACCTTTGGTTTATTCCTATAACTTAAAACAATATCCAACATAAAGTAGCACTTAATAAATGCTTGTTGACTGAAAAATAGACATAGTCTAGCAAAACAAATCCACAGACATGTCCTGCCCCAAAGGATATATTCCATTCTGCACCTTTGATCCATCACCCCTCTTTCGAGAAGCTAGAAGGGTATACAGCTAAGATAATTTTTATGATAGATAGATATTATGGCAGTTAGGTGGCTCAGTGGATAGGACACCAGGCTTGGAAACAGGAGGACCTGGGTCACTTAATTCTAGTTGTCTAGCTCTTACTGCTCTTCTGTTTTGGAAGTAATATCTAGAATTACTTCTAAGAAAATAAGCATTTAAAAATAATAGATATTTTGTGGTAGTTTTAAAAATATTTGTTGGTCATAAGAAAAAAATGACCTAGTAATTCTTCTTCCCCAAAATGAATCCCCAAAATAGAAGTCTTGACAAGTTTCTCATATTTCAACAGTGTGTATATATTTGTCATTATACCTTCTTTGGTATGTTAGTTTGAAAATAAGCAAATCTAGAATCAGATTTTAAGTTTTTCACAAACCGTTTAAACTAGTCCAAAACTCTCTGTTGTATTGTGGTTGTGGTCATTTTTCAAAGTGAGGCCCAAGTCTAAAACTCCTTTAGTCATGTTTTTTAGATTTGGGGTAACAAATCCAGCTGGGGTGTTCAAGAAGTTAAAAACAGAAATCTTCTGGCTGAGGAATATGTTTGTTTATATAACCTCCCTCTAGCTTTCAAGGACCAGAATTTAAGAGATTTTTTAAAATATCTTAGCATTTATTTTTTCTTGGTAAGCAATTTCCCATATTTTCAAAATGCCTTTGCACTTGTTATATGAGATAAATTGCTGGAGGTGAAGAGTTGGTACCCTTGTTCCTCTCAAAACAAAATTTTGTTTTGTTTTTCAACCCTTACCATTGTCTTAGAACCAATACAATTAATAGTTCCATAGCAGAAGAAAGGTATGGGCTAGGCCAGTGATGGGCAACCTTTTGAGTTTGGTGTGTCAAAATGCGCCAAAAAACCGAGCATAACTTAGGTGGTGTGTCACTTCAAGAAAAAAACACCATAATTTCACGATATTTATAGTTTAAATAACAAAATGCATAATTGTAATATATAACTGTATTTAATAAACCAAAAACTAATTATTTAACTTACCTGCTTAGTGACTTCTTTGTTCATCTGTCAGTTGGTTTCTTTTGTTGATCTTGATATTAATTGTGTGGGGTGCCATGAACTAAGATAAGGGAGGGAGAATTCTTTAGCTAACCTGCCGATTAGTGACTTTTTTGTTGCTGAATTTCATTGGCTAATGAAAATTCATTTAGTTGCTAAATCTTCAATTGAAGGTTGGTATTTTGTACACTTCAAGTCCAAGCAAGCGCTACTAACTTCATCTGTCAATCTGTTTCTTTTGTTGGCTTTGATATTATTTAGTGCTGAGAATAACGTCACAAAAGCACATAGAGGGAAAAATTGTGAGTAAAGCTATTGCTATATTTTTCAGGGTACTAAAAGTGTCTGGTAATCGGTTCCAGGCACTACAAATTTCCTGTTTGTAGTGGCACTCCTCTTGATTCTCCAAGTGGCATTTTTCCAGATTCTCAAGCTTTGACCTCAAGTCGACAAACACCTGATCCCAGATGCTGTCTTGAAATGCTGCAAGTTGTATCTCCAAATCATCAATTTGCATCCAATGGAAACCATTTAATTCCAAACTACTGTAGACTACTACATCAGGATACTTAATTATTTTCATATTCTGTTCTAGGCTTTTAAATTGATTAAATCTATCACCGAACTGGTCAAGTAATGAGTCTAGTACTTTATATGCTAGTACTTTATATGCAAGGGTTCTGTTTCATTTTGTACAGCTGCACTGGCCTTCTCAAAATACTTTGTTACTTGAGGAAAATACTTCTAAGTTTTAGTTTCTACATTTCACTTGAAAATTTTAAGTTTATTTTAAAAAGCTTTTATGTATGTCAATACTTTTGCCCAAACCTTGTCACTTTAAATTCAGTTCATTAATATGAACAGAGAGATCTGTAAAAATCATCAGGGTGTTGACCCACTTATCATCATTGAGCTGAGGAAAGTTTCCAAGATCCTTATCCTCAAGAAATTCCTTTATTTCTTTAAAGCACTCCACAAAGTGCTCAAGAACTTTGCCAGCTCAGCCATCTTACATTATTGTACATCAGCAGTCCACCGTAAGTGGAATCTACCTCCAGTAAAAGTGCAGAAAATTCTCGCTTATGAAGGGGGCAAGCAGCTATTAAATTAACTATTTTTATAACAACTGACATTAAGTCACTTAAGTCAGTGAATCCTGCCTTGGCACATAAAGCCTCCTGATGGATAATACAATGGAAAGGCACAACTGGACATCTAATAGCTTCCATAAACAATTTGACAAATCTGACTTTTTCCCCCACCATGTTTGGTGTCCCATCTGTTGTCACTGACACAACTTTAGAGATATCAATGCTTAGGTCACCGAATGTTTGTATAACAACCTTACATATTTCGCTTCCTGATGTACTTGTTGGCACTGATACTAACTTTATCAGCTCTTCTCTCATCTCACAATGAGACCATCAGAATAGCGACCAATAATGGCCAACTGAGCATGTGATGTGAAATCAGTAGTTCCATCAAGAGAGATCAAAAATATTTACAATTGGGGCAGCTGGGTAGCTCAGTGGAGTGAGAGTCAGGCCTAGAGACACGAGGTCCTAGGTTCAAACTCGGCCTCAGCCACTTCCCAGCTGTGTGACCCTGGGCAAGTCACTTGACCCCCATTGCCCACCCTTACCAATCTTCCACCTATGAGACAATACACCGAAGTACAAGGGTTAAAAAAAAAATATTTACAATTACTTATGTCTCTCTTTAATTGATGTTGTATGTTTGTGTTCAGTCTCATTATTCAGTCTTTTATGATATTTCTACTGAGTGGTAACTCAGATAGTCTCTTAATAATTGCATCTTTATTTTGCATATTGTGAAATAGAACTGGTGCACATCTTAGGAGAGTTTCTTTAATAAATTCTCCCTCACTGAGTGCTTTTCCATGCTGAAGTTATAGAGTGAGCAATGCTCAAACTTGCAGATGTTAAATTTGTAGAGCCTTTTACAAATTTAAGGATGGAATTAGATTGGCTCTTATAAAGGTGTAGGTGCCTGAAAATGTATTCCTTCCTTTCGTACTCACTTTTTTTTCAAGAGCTGGGAATGATTAGTTTCAAAAGATCTAGTTATATTTCATGTTCTGCTTACTACCGTTTCAGTACATAGAACGCAAAATGATCTGCCATTTTTTTCTATAATGCCATACATCTTGGTCCATGTCTCTTGAAAGAGTCAGCTACTGCTACTACCACTTCCTTTACTTAACCTTGGTTTTTTATTTTTTGGGTTCTTCATCAGGGAAGCAGTGACAGAAGATAGAATTATAGATAGCCTGTTAGCCCTGCAGGCAATTAGGGGTTAACTAACCTAACTGACCACAAGATGGCACATGTCTTTTAGGAAAGGGAAGGGTTAATAAGAAGAAATAGGGGCTAATAAGGATGTACAACAGTAATAGTGGTGAAATGGAGCCTGCACTATGCTGTAAGATGGTGTTCCTTATGTAAATTAAGATGGCTGTTGCTATTTCTAATGGCGGAAAATGGTACCCATGGCACAGGCCCTCACCTCTCCCAGCCTCCCTCTCACTTATCTCAGTAATGATGGTTAATTAGAAATCCACGATACCGCAGAACAGTAGATTAGATGATGGTTGCTGTGGTTATGTGATTGCTGGCAATGGCGATCACAGCGCTCCCAGAGATGCTTCCCCACAGCATTCTGCTGCTCCCTGCTCTGCCAGCCAGAAGTGAGGTCAAAGGTCCCCAATGGCCTGGAAGTCCCAGAACTAAATGCTCTGTGCTGGAGTTCTGTTGTTTTGGCCTGCAGACCTCTGGCACAGTGTGTCTACACTACACTACAACAAATGTTTCATCCTCGGCATGTGGCCCCATACTTCTCTGTATGTGTGTCATCAAAAATGGCTACAAGGTCAGTGCTGACATGTGTGTCATAGGTTCGCCATCGGGGGGCTAGGCAATTGGGGATAAATGACTTGCCCAGGATCACAAAGCTAGGAAGTATCTGAGATGAGATTTGGACCTAGCCCTCATGTCTCCAAGCATGACACTCTATCTAATGAGTAACCTAGCTGCTCCTCATAACAAACCTTTGATCCAGAAAGATGAATCATTTCCCCCTTCCCCCCCCACTTGAACTTTTCTTTAAGGAATATAAAATGAGAAGAAAATAGTTTGCTATTTTAGCAACTAAACTTACTATGCTTTGTTTGATGTTATAGATTTCTATTGAGTACAATCATGTTTTCACCTAAAATCCTATAGTATAGCTATCACGGTGCAACGTTGTACCAGAAATCTTATTTATTTATTTATTTATTTATATTATTTTACCGAACAAATTTCCACACAAATTTTCCTAAATTATATAATTGAACTTAACTTCCTCTCTCCCTTCCCTTTTCCCTCTTGGAAAAGTCAGGCAATTTTATATGGGTTATACATGTATTATCATGCAAACATATTTCTATATTATTCATTTTTGTAAGCAAGTAATCTTATAAAACCCAAATCCCAAAAACGTAAACTCAAATAAATAAGTGAAAAACCATCTACTTTCATCTGCATTCTGACTCCAACAGTTATTTCTCTGGAGGTGGAGATCATTCTTTGCCATTAAGTCCCTCAGAATTGTCCTGGATCAGAAACTCCCAAGGGACTTATGAGAAGGAATGCTATCCACAATTGCTAGTTAAAAAAATAAAAAGGCACCAGGCAGCCTTCAAAGGCCCAGAGCCCATGGGCTCTTTAGCATGTCATTTTCTATTTCCATCAGGTCCCATTTACCCTAGCCAAATATCTGCTTGAAATCCAAGTGACCCAGCAGGCCGGTTTTTAATAACTCACTTTAGCTGTGGCCTTTCTTTAATGAGGGTGTTAGTGCATTTCAAAAAAATTGGGTGGGGGTTGGGGGTGATGTCATCAATCATGATAGACATCTGAAACTCGATCTTGGTATGACAATTGACATAACATAACTGATATGAAAAACAAAGTGAAATATAATATTTACCAAAATAAGTAGAAAGGAAATTGAAATGCTTCGAAGAAGTAGGACATCTACATTTAAAATAGAAGGCACTAAATAAATGCTTATTGAATGAATGAATACATTTTTAAAAGGAGGAAAAAAAAGAGTACTATTCATTGAGAGAAAGAACTGTATGAGTAGAAATGCAAAAGAAAAACATATAACTTATTACTCATCACTTGTTTATATGGGTGTATGATTTGGAGTTTTGGCTTTAAAAGATTGCTCTTTTGCAAAAATGAATAATATTAAAATATGTATTAAGTGATAACATTTATATAACCCAATGAAATTGCTTGTTGGTTCTGAGAGGGGGGAGGAAAGAGGGATGGGAAAGAAAATGAATCTTGTAAACATGGCAAAACATTAAAAAAAAATAAAAAATTTAAAATAAAAAAAAAAGAATTGTCCTAGATCATTGTATTGCTGAGAGTAGCAATGTCTGACATTTGATTGTTTCACAACATTGTAGTTACTGTGTACAATACTCTCCTGGTTCTGCTTATTTCAATCTGCATCAGTTGTTCACGTAGGTCTTTCTGACATCGTCCTGCTAATAATTTCTTATAGCACAATAGTATTCTATTATCAATATGCACCACAATTTGTTCAGCCATTCCCCAACTGAGGGACATCCCTTTAATTTCCAATTCTTTGCCACCACAAAAAGTGCAATTATAAATATTTTTGTACAAATAGGTCCTTTCTCATTTTTAAAAATCTCTTTTTAGGAGCAGCTGGGTAGCTCAGTGGAGTGAGAGTCAGGCCTAGAGACAGGAGGTCCTAGGTTCAAACCCGGCCTCAGCCACTTCCCAGCTGTGTGACCCTGGGCAAGTCACTTGACCCCCATTGTCCACCCTTACCAATCTTCCACCTATGAGACAATACACCGAAGTACAAGGGTTTAAAAAAAAAATCTCTTTGGGATTCAGACCTAATAGCAATATTACTGGCTCAAAGGGTATGCATTGTTTTATAGCCCTTTCGGCATACAGAAATCTCTATTTTAACAGAAGGTATATTGACATGTTATGTTTTTCTGGTGTTGATATCAGCATTTTTTTTCAATGATGGGATGCCACCTCCAATCTATTAAAAAATGTACTCTTAGCCATAGAGAAAAGAATACCTCTGATCCCCAAATTTTTCAAGGTGGATGGGTTTATATTTGATTTCCCCCAGATTATTATTTAGTCATACTTCCAGAAGCCAAGAATAGCTTTCTATGAACTGAAAATCAGCACTTTAGAAAGACCAGCACTTGGGGCAGCTAGGTGGCTCAGTGGGTAGAGGGTCAGGCATGGAGTCCAGAGAACCTGGGTTTAAATCCAAGCTCAGATACCTTCTAGCTACGTCACTCTGGACAAGTTACTTAACTCCAAATTGCTTAGCCTTTGCCCCAATTCTGCATTGGAACTGATACTTAGCATCAATTCTAAGACAGAAGGTAAGAGTTTTGGTTTTTTTTTTTAAAGGAATTAAAAAAAAAAAGAAAAGAAAGACTAGTTCTAGAATGTCGTAGAGGAGCCAAAGAAAGTAATGACATAATTGTTCTGTTGTCCCCAGTGCTAACCCATTCCCCCCCAACACACACACAGACTCTTTGATAAAACACTCAAAACTTTTTTTTTTATGAGGTTCATGCTGCTGTGTGGTTAGAGGCATGTACATGGAACCACTCAACTAGAAGAATGGGGGAGTTTCCTCATTCTTTCCTTCCCCATTCACCCCCCCAAAAAAACTACAAAAGGATTTCCCTCATGACTTTTCCATAGCTAATTTCTTGCTAACATTCATAGTATAACACCATACTTGACTTTATATAAATTTATTTATGCCTAAATGATCTTAATCTTTAAACCTGTATTATTTTTGCTCACTTATTCATATTTATGAAACAAATACTTTGTATTTAAGAATCTATTAAAATAGAAAAGTAAAAAATTGGTGGTTTTGATAAATTCATCCTTTGAATGAGTGATAATAAAGTTAAATTGTGTCTAGGAAAAGATAAAAGAAGAAAACAAAACAAAACATACAGAGTCATCTATAGAACTGTGGGATTCTAGAACTTAAAAGAGCTTTAGAAATCATCTAGTTGGGGTAGTTAGGTCACCCAGTGGATAAAGAGCCAGGCTGGGAGGTAGGAGGTCCTGGGTTCAAATATGAACACAGACACTTCCTAACTATATGATCCTGGGCTAGTAATTTAGCCCCAGTTGCCTAGCCTTTACCTCTCTTTTGTCTTGGAAGTGATATTTATTGATTATAAGACATAAGGTAAGAATTTTATTTTTAAAATATTAAATAATATTTTAAAAAATAGCCATCTAGTCCAATTCATTCATTTTAAATATGAGAAAACTGAGACCTGAACTGAAAGAATAAAAATAACTCCACTAGGAAGAAAGAAGCAGCATTTGATATCTGCAAAATATAATGCCTCATTGTAGTGTGGAAATCATCTCAGGGGTTCTGCCAATGGAGTATATTGTCCATATACTGTCCATGCCCACTAAGCTTGAAATGTCTTGATGATGTTACGATTAAAAATGATAAAGACTGATATAATAATAGAAATTAGTAGTTTAATTAAAGCCATGCTGATAGGGATAAAATCATTAGACCACGTGCCTGTAAGAATTCACATTGCCTCAGCCATTTTTACCTTTTGTATCTTCCCGCGCCCGGTAGCTAAGAGAGAGATTTCCTCCTGACCCAGGAGTCTTATCCCCTCTCTTACATCATCATACTTCCTGTTTGCCATGAGGAATCATGGGAAATGTAGTTTCAAAGTCCCCACATGTCCATAGGAAATATATAACATACTTTTAAATGGCATCTCCCCAATTGCAAATATACAATGAGCCTGATGGATTCTGCTCACACATATAATTGAAGGGTTCCCAAGATGAGGTGGAGAAGATGAGAAATAGGTTTTGGGATTAGGAGGGTATGAGGCGCTGGTAGCAACCAAAAGCACTTTATTGAACATTACATCTACTTTTATAAGTAGGGAAAGCAAGCTGGGGATTTTACACAAGTTTCTACTTACACAATGAAGGTAAATGATTTATAGGTTCGGTACAAAGGATTTGGTTTACCTCATCAAATCTAGACAGAGTTTTCTATCTTTATGTAACCATCTAACCCAGATTCCCTGAGAATACATACCCTCAGTAGTTTTTGTAGGAACATTTAGTTTCTGCAGGGAGGGGTGGAAAGGAGGGGTTTGAGGGCCTCAGATGAGGAGTGCTACATGTCTAACTTCAGCTCAACTATGGCTTCAGCTTTTCTGAGGGTCTATGTTTCCCAGAGCTTTGCTCCATAGGGGTCTTTAGGCTTTTTGCCACCTACAATGTCTGATAAGGGATTATCTTCCAAGACTAGTTAAATTTGGAGAGCCTTATCATATAAAGGTTAAATTAAATCAACCAACATTTATTAAGGGCATGTTATATGACAGGCATTGTTTTTAAGTCCTGGAGATACAAAGAAAGGTAAAAAAAACAAGCCCCTGCTCTCATGTAGCTCATACTCTAATGGAAGAGACAACATACAAACAACTATGTACAAACACAATATAGAGAGGATAAAACTGAGATAATCTTAGAGGAAAGGTAACAGCATTAAGGGAGACTAGAAAGGCAAGTAGGTGACTCAGTAGATAAAGAGTCAGACCTAAAGATGGGAGGTCCTGGGTTCAAATCTGATCTCAGATACTTCCTAGCTGTGTGGTCTTAAGCAAACTTAATCTCCATTGGCTGGCCCAGTGATGGCTGACCTTTTAGAAATGGAGGGCTGGGCTATGCCCCCACTCCATTCCCAGAGACTATGTGCTGTGTCCCTCCACCAAGAGACCACATTCTGGGTGTGCCTTCCCACCCCCATTACCCCACATAGGGGAGGGAGAAAGTGCTCCCATTGGCCTGCTGGGCAGAGGGACAAATGAAATGAGGAATATCCTCAGTGAGTGTAGAGAGGGGGAGGGGAGTGATCCAAGCATTCTGCTCCCCTCCAGCTCTGCCACCTATGAGCCACCCACACTGTGTGCTCCCATTGGCTGCTAAGCAGAGGGGCAGGGGATGTGAAAAAATGTCACCAGGCATGGTGGAGAGGGGGAGGGGAACAGCTCCACATGAGTTCCTCTGCTGTTATAGTAACTGGGGGGGGGGGGTAGGGATAGGGTAACCAAATGCCTACAGAGAGTGCTCTGCATGCTGTCTTTGGCACCTATGCCATAGGTTCGCCATCATTGGCCTAGCCCATTTCTGGTCTTCTGTCTTCCAATGGATACTTACTATCCATTCTAAGACAGAAGGTAAAGGTTTAATTAAAAAAAAAAAAAGAATGGAGAAAGACTCCTTGCAGATGGTGGTATTTTTAGGTCATCTTCACATATATACTATGTATTCTTGACACCACTTGTTGTTGCTGCTTGATTAGGGGTGAGGGAGAAAGGCATCCTTTACCAACTATTTGCTACAAGGTACAAGAAAAAATGTCAAAGAGCTGATAGTCCCAGAGTACAATCAGCTTGCTTTTATGGGCTAGAAGGAGGCAATGCTCTTCAGTCCACCAGTCAGGAGACAGTCCCTGAATCCCATCACCCAGGAACATCCTGATCCATTCTTCTTATATTCTTTCCATAGTTAAGCACTGTCTTCCTTCAACAAGTCAAACGGGTTGCTTTGGTCCATATCCTTAATTCTGGACAACTTTCTTGTGTCTTGAGAAGGATTCAGTAGTCCATCAGACACAATTCTTAATTATTTCTCCCAGGACCACACACAGAGTCTCAACCATATCTTTATGAAGAATTCTCAAAAGGTCCCAAATTTAAGTTTCTTTGTAAATGACCAGACTTTTAATAGCTGGGAATGCTTAGAACTTTGGTCACTCCCAAATATATAACTATAAGTATTTAATTTAAATTTTATAGATTCCCACACCCTGTCTTAGTGCCTCATAAAGGCCATTTGTTGTTATTGTTGTCATGTGTGAGACTCTTCATGATCCTATTTGGAGTTTTCTTGGTAAAGATACTAGAGTGGTTTGCCATTTCCTTTTCTAGTTCATTTTTTGACAGATGAGGAAACTGAGGCAAACAGGGTTAAGAGAGGCCAGAAGAGTCTTCTTGACTTCAGGCCCAGCACTCTATATGCTGTACTGCCTTGCTGCCCCAAAGCCAAGGGAAAAGTTGACTGCCAAGTAAGAGATTTTTTTTTTTTTGGCTGCAGCTGCTCATAAAACTGTCTAAGGCTTGGAGAAACTATGAGTTACTTACCCTACATTAGTGGAAGGAATAGTGCAGTGTAAGGGAGGCAAAGGACCTTGGTTTCAAATTCTATCTCTCCCATTTGTTACCTTCAAGACCTAGATCAAGTCGCTTGAGAAGTATCAGAGAATAATGAAAAGAATGCAGGACTTGGAGTTAGATAACCAAAGTCAAATCCTTGGGCAAGTCGCTGAACCTATGTGGGATTCAGTTTCCTCAAGTTTAAAATTAACTTAAAATTTTTTAAATTAATTTAGTTAATTTAAAAATTAAGGTTAGACTAGATGACCTCTAAGTCCTTGCTAGCTCAAAATCTGTTATTCTGTAAGTACTTATTATAAAGAAAGCTCAGGTTTTTCTGAAGTATTTTCATGAAAATTAATTTAAAATGGTGTGTTAAGACTTTCTAGGTGAAATTAGGTTATGCAGTAGGTAGACCATCTTTGCCAAGAAAATTCCAAATGGGATCACAGTCATATACAACTGAAACAACGGAACAAGAACCTTTCATAATATACTCTTTTGAAGTTAGTCAGTGAATAAGCATTATTAAGTGCCTACCATATGATAGGTAGATTCTAAGAGCTAAAGAGACAAAGAAAGACAGAAAACAGTTCTTGCTTTCAAGGAGCTCACTGTCTAATGGGAGAGACAACAAAAAAGGTATTTAAAGAATAAATTGGAAGTAATCTCAGAGGAAAGACATTAGTATTAAAACTTGCTGTTATTTGTATATAGTTGATTCAATATACTGTTTTATTTTTTCAAAATAGTTGATTCAATATAGTGTTTTATTTTTTAAAAAAAACTTTGATTCCTTTTGTTTTTACCTTACCTACATTTCTCATTGTATTGCTTCTCCCTTCCACAGAGCCATGTCTTACAACAATGAATAAAGAAGATGGGGAAATAGTTTAGCAAAATTAATCAACCCATATAAAAATATCACAATATATTCAGTGTACCAATGTTGGAAGATAGGTGTGGGTGTGGGTGTGTTAAACATGACCCCCATGTTTGGCTACTGCTGTAAGAGGAAGAATACCAACCATTTTCCTACCCTCTGAATAATTGGCCTCATATTCCTTGAAAGGAGGTCTTAAGAACATAGTTCCCTCTGTGGTCTCAGAACTCACTCTGGAGATTGTTTTTCTAGTCTATCATGTCTCTGTAAAATGGGAATTATGCTTTATACACAAATTTCTGAAGTCATGACTGTTCAAAGCTTTGGTCCCAATTCTAAGGTCTTTATGCATGGTTATTATGATTATCAAATAAATTCCCCTTGTTCTGCTTCCTTAATTCTACATCAATAAGCCTTTCCAAGTTTCTCTGAATTTGTCATATTATGATTTTCTAATGGCACAAGAAAGTTCTATTTCATTCACCTTGTCTATCCATTCCCGGCTGATGGGTACTTATTTTGTTTCCTGTTCCTTGCTACCACAGACTGTGCTGCTAAAAATATTCTTCTACACATGGGTCCTTTCCCCCTGTCCTTGACCTCATTTGAGTACATGCCTAATAATAGCATCACTGGGACACTGGGTATATATAGCTTGTTGACTTTTATAGCTCCCAATTGTTTTCCAGAATGGTTATACCAATTTACAGCTCTGCCAAGAATATAGTATTATGTCTGTTCTCCAACAGACTCTCCAACAATGGCAGTTTCTCCTTTTTGTTACCTTTGTCAGTCTTACGGACATGAGGTAAATAAACCTCAGGAAGGTAAGGGGTTAAAAAAAAGAATCTCCAGAGAAATATTTTTTCCTTGCCAAAATCACTGAAAGGAAAAAATACAGGACAGGAGAAAATATTATATATTCTTATAGCAGAAAAGCAGCTCATTTCAAGAAACCATGAATGAGAAAGGAAAAGTTGGATGAAAAGGCTTTGTATCTAAACATAAAAGTGAGAAATTTCAATGGTTTCAAAGTCACCTTGATCCTAACAAAATAAAGGCAGATGTTTATGAACTAACAGAGTTATTTGTATCAATTCAACAGTAAACTGGAACAGATTGAGATGCATAATAGCATCAAAGGCAGACATGGGAGGAAGGCTTGTACCTAGAGAAACAGTCATCAAATAGATTGATGGATAATGAATGGAAACAACTATCAAAAAGAGAATGGACAAGGGGGCAGTTAGGTGACTCAGTGGATTGAGAACTGGACCTAGATACAGGAGGTCTTGGTTTCAAATTTGAACTCAGACACTGCCTAGCTATTTAACCCTGGACAAGTCACTTAACTTCAATTGCCCTTATCATGCATCTGCCTTGGAACCAATACATAATATATATTCTAAGATAGAAGGTAAGGGTTAAAAAAAAAAAAAAAGACAGTTCACCATGAGGGGAAACTCTACCAAGGATACAATATGGAAGTACCTGATATTGTGAACAGAAAACATCTGAGAACTTCTAGGTAATGAAATGATGATTTGAAGAAATTATGAAACATTAAGATGAGACAATTTGGTGCTAATGATGGAGTTTCTCACAAGGATAAGAAGAAAAATGTTGGTATAGGGGGCAGCTGGGTAGCTCAGTGGAGTGAGAGTCAGGCCTAGAGACAGGAGGTCCTAGGTTCAAACCCGGCCTCAGCCACTTCCCAGCTGTGTGACCCTGGGCAAGTCACTTGACCCCCATTGCCCACCCTTACCAATCTTCCACCTATGAGACAATACACCGAAGTACAAGGGTTAAAAAAAAAAATGTTGGTATATGATTGTGATGGAATATTATTGTGCCAAAGAAATGATGAGCTGGATAATTTTAATAAAACTTGGAATAATGAATAGTGAAATGAGAGAACCAAGAGAACATCAACCATAGTTACAGATTTAATACTTGAAGAATCATTTGTAAATGTTACCACCAGAGTGATCCGAAGGTTGGAAACACAAAAGACTTAATTTGTATGAACATTTCTGTCTCCTAGATGATGCCTTCTGTGATGTGAGGAGGCAGAGAGGGGCTGACACACTCGTGGATAAATTCTATTGAACATTTCTTTAATAAAAAAAAGGAAAAAGAATGTTGTGTCTATAGAGTAGGACTTGGGGAAAATAGATGACAAAGATGGATTGGGTAACTTAGATGAGGCAATGCTAGAGGTGGTCTAGTTCTAATTGATTTGACTAAAGAAGAAATAATTACACTACTATAGTGCTCTCAAAGCATTGCTGGTAAATATTTTAATCATGTAGATTTACAGTGTTTCCTATTCTGATCTGCGTAATAATATTTGTTCTGCAATTTCAATGAAATGGTAATGAATTGGGGGCAGCTAGGTGGATAGAGAGACAGGCCTGGAGACAGGAGGTCCTGGGTTCAAATTTGGCTTCAGACATTTACTAGCTGTGTGGTCCAGAGCAAGTCACGTAACCCATTACATAATTCTTACCACTCTTCTGTCATAGAACTATCATTGGTTCTAAGACAGAAGATAAGGGTTTTAAAAAGATATATTAATGAGTCTCACTTAAAGAAGAATCCTTAATATCTAATGTAAACTAAAAGAAAAAAAATGCATGCTGGTGATACTTCACTTGAGTGTATCTGGATGAGGAAAAAATAATTGGCATATTCATTCAGCTCCTATTATTACACAGAATATCAGAGTTTGAAAAGAGTTGGAGACCTCCAAGTTCTTCTAGGTCAAACCCTAAGTATATGGGAATTTCTTCTATAACATACCCTTCAAGTAGTCTTTGCTTGATGTCCAATATGCTAAGAGTCCAATAAGGGGGAACCAATCGTTACCAAAGTCAGTCCATTCCATTTTTGGTTAGTTCTAACTGTTAGGAAGCCTTTCCTTATCTCAATTTGCTTCTTTGCAACCTCCACCCACATTGTTCTGGTTCTAGCTCTATCTTTTAGCTTTGTAGCAGGATTCTATTCCCTTTTACCAGAATAATTCTTAATAGATACCTGAAGTTTTGTCCCTTTTTTTTTAAACATTTTTAGGATGGGTGCAAAACTTGTTTCCCAAATGTGTTTATATAGAATTCATTTGGATTGTTGGATCCTCTTGTAGTAAAAGTATTGTTAAGATGGAAGAAAACATTCGTACACATATTCCTTTTTCCAAGAAAAAGGGTAAATCGACAGTATGCCTTCTTTAAGAATTAAGACGAATACAAGCATTTGCTAGAAAGATATCGTTTTTTACAGCATTGCCACTTACTATGTATTTTCAAAATTTCTGTCACGTATTCATAACAACAGTGTATTGTACAGGGAAAGACAGGTTGAGATTATTTTTGTTAACTGTTGAAACAATCTGTCAGTGCTTAGAATATATACTCCATTTATAAAGGCTAGAAGTGAAACTTAGTTTTTTAAAACTCTTATCTTCTAGAAGTCTTAGAATCAATGCTGGGTATCTGTTCCAAGACAGAAGAGAATTAAAGACTAGGCAATGAAGGTTAAGTGACTTACCAAGGATTACACAGTTAGGAAGTCTGAGGTCAGATTTGAACGCAGTACCACCATCTCTAAGCCTGGTTCTCAAACCACTGAGTCACCTAGCTGCCCCTAACAAAAGTTATTTTCGTACTGGGGAAAAAAAAAAAAGCTAATGGGATTAAAGGCAGAAGCCAGCTCCAAGGCTCACTGCTTGAACATGTAAGGCAAAGGTAGAATGTCAAGAATCCTGTTCATTCTGTGGTTTAGAGGGAGGTTTACCTCTGGATAGATACCAGAGACCTTGCCTGATCTGAAGTCCTGAGAATTTTTACAATAGCAACAATACTGTAAAAGACAATCAAACCTGAGAGACTTAAAAACTCTGTTCATTGCAATGACCAACTGCAATTCCAGAGGACACATTATGAAACATGCTAACAACACCCTGATAGAGAGGTACAGATAGAGATATTTATTTTTAGACATGGCCAATGAAGGAATTTATTTTGCTCAATTATGCTTATTTGTTACAAATTATATTTTTTTCTTGCCTTCTCAATTTCGATTGGAGGAGAGGTATAAGGGAGAGAAGATAAATCTTTGTGGAAAAATTTTAATTTAAAAAATATTAAAAGGAAGGCAGGTAGGTGGCTTAATATTCTGAAAGCCAGGCCTAGAGATGAGAGGTCCTAGGTTCATATGTGACTGCAGACACTTCCTAGTTGTGCAACCCTGGGCAAGTCCCTTAACCACTATTGCCTCACTTTTACCACTCTTCTTCTACCTTGGAACTAATACACAGTATTGATTCTAAGACAAAAGGGAAGGGTTTAAAAAATAGTAATAAAGAAGTTGGGAAGACAGTAGATTTGAGGGAAAATAATGAGTTCACTTTTGTACATATTGAGTTTGAGGTTCTTACAGAGGATATCCAGTTGAAGATGTCTAAGAGACAGTTAAAAATGGTTTTCTAGCATAGAGGTGAGATGAGGGCTAGATACATAAATCTAGAACTCATTGTATAAGTAAAATATTTAAGGGACTTGATCCTGCACACCCCAGGGGAGGGATATAGGAGTCACAGAGTCAAATGTCCCCTGGAGGGGCCAGTATCCCTCAATGTAGCCAAAGTTCCCCAACATTGCCATGGAGGGAGGAGCTATTGGTTTGAAAAGCCAGCAAGAGAAGCTGCGGGCTCTCTTTCCTCTGGACCAGGTTCTTGAACTAACTGGCTCTCTGGGCTTGCTCTCTGTCTGCTCTCTTATCTCACTGGGCCATCTCTGACAAGCCACTGCTTGGAGACTGGCTGAAATGGAGGATTGGATTTTTATCTGAAGTTAGAAAGGCTGAAACCTATTTCTTTCCTTCTTTTTACTAGTAAATGCTTACAAATCTAGTAATCAGTCTCCAGATTAATTTTTATTTATAACACCATCTTCTTAGAGACAAAGACATGGGAGCTGATGACACTACCAAGTGAGATATGCAGAACAAAAAGAGAAGGGTCTAGAAGTAACCTGGAAGAAGATAACACATCGAGTCAGTTTTTTCTGAAAACATCCTGATCGTCATTTCTTCCTTCCTTCTTTCCTTCCTTCCTTCCTTCTTTGCACTGAAGAGATTTTTTTTCAGGAACTCTTTAGCAATTTCTTTTTTTCCCTTTCTTTTCATGGTTACTCTATTCCTAGACTCACTCCCTCCTTCCATTCACCCCAAGTGGAAAAGAAATCAGTAACACTTTTTAAATCAGTAACATTTTGCCCAATTTATTATATCCTTTTGAATAAGCAAGCTAAAGGGCTTAGCTTCCAGGGCACAGACAGATCTTGGACAGACACAACAAATGGGCAATCATCAATGCCCAGGGCAGAACAGGTGTCTGAATTGTCTTTGGGGAAGTGGCTCAAGTTTTGGAATTTTGTGTCAGAGACCAAGGCCCATCTTTTTTTGCACCACTATTTTTTTAAACCCTTACCTTTTGTCTTGGAATCAATACTCTGTATTGGTTCCAAGGCAGAGGAGTGGTAAGGGCTAGGCAAATGGGGGTCAAGTGACTTACCCAGGGTCACATAGCTGGGAAGTATCTGAGGCCAGACTTGAACCCAGGATCTCCCATCTCTAGGCCAGGCTTTCAATTCACTGAGCTACCCAGCTGCTCCCTGGCACCAGTATTTTTCGGGAAACAACTGTATGATTGTGAGTCTAGCCTCAGATACTTGCTAGCTGTATTACTCTGGGCAAATCGCCCTCACTGCTGTTCTGCGCTGGAACCATCGATTCTAAGACAGAAAGTAAGAGTTTAAAATAAAGGCAGTGGAGAGGTTTGTGGTGGACATGAGTAGGTGATGACACATTGCAAATGAGCCCTTTAAGAGGAGAGATGGGAAAAAAAGGATGTTAGAGAAATAAATGACAAATCACACAGCAAAAGCAGAGAATAATCAATGGATAACTAATGTACTCCATTGGTAAGAACATCAATCAAGAAACATTTATTAATGACCTACTTTGTGCCAGGAGCTGTGCTAGGGATACAAAGAAAAGGCAAAAAATAGTCCCTCTTCTTAAGAAGTGCACAGTCTATTTGTGTGTGGGAGATAACAGGCAAATGATCATGTACAATCAGGGGCAGCTAAGTGGTGCAGGAAATAGAATACCAAGAATGACCAAGATACTGGAGTAGTGTTAGTAAGACTTGAATTCATAAGGAAATAGGTTCAGAGTGATAAGACATGTATAACCCAGTAGAATTGCTTGTCAGCTCTGGGAGTGGGGAGAGAAGAGGGGAGAGAGACAACAAGAATCATGAAACCATGGAAAAAATTTTTAAAATTAAATTAAAAATTAAGAAAGGCTTGAATTCAAATCCTACCTCAACATTTACTAGCTAACATTGCATTGGAATAAAAAGTAGAAATGAACAGCTGGGTGGCTCAGTGGATAGAGATCCAGGCTTGGAAATGAGAGATCTTAGGTTCAAATCTGGGCTCAGATACTTTCTAGCTATGTGACCCTGAGAAAGTCACTTAACCCTAACTAGCCCTTACCTCTCTTCTGCTTTGGGACCAATACTTAGTATCAATTCTAAGACAGAAGGTAAGAGCTTAAAAAAAAAAAGTAGAAGGTCATATGCTCTGTTGATAGGAAAGGTAGAAGGCTGTGGAAAGCATTTCCTGAATAAACATGAATTTATACCAGAATTTACTGCAAGATACAGAGCTCCAATAACAAGCTTTTTTGGGAAACAAACAACTCTTCTTCAATAGGAGTAAGACTGCCAAATTTGCAAATCTGCAAAATATAATGTTTTTCCATGTATTTTTGTCCTAATAGATAGAACTGTTATTCCTAGTGGAGCCAGTGTTCTGTAATTGGTTTGGCAGGGTTAAAAAAAATAAAAATCAGTTGTTTCATGACAAAAGCAATGGAAACCAAATGTTTCTCTTCTAAATATAAGAGCATATTAGTCACTAAGAAGCAGGAAATAATTTACTATGTCAAACTTAACAAGAATACAGAGTCAAGCTGCAACTGCTATTTTGGTGAGATGGATTGGTCTCTTTGCCTAGAGGTAGCACATGGGACAATGGAAGAGAAAAGATGGGAGCAGGCATGTGACTCAGTGAATAGAAAGTCAGACTTAGAGATGGAAGGTCCTGGGTTCAAATCTTATTTTTGACATGTCCTAGCTGTGTGACCCTGGGCAAGCCCTTACCACTCTTTTGCCTTGGAATCAGTATATAGTATTGATTCTAAGATGGAAGGTAAAGTGAAAAGAAAGGAAAAGGAAAGGAAAGGAAAAGAAAGAAAATAAAGGAAAAGAAAAGAGAAAGAAAAAAAAAAGAAAATACTGGACCTGGGTTCAAATTCTACCTCTGTGACTTACCATTTTGGGTGAGGCATTTAACTTAGATGGCCCTCATTTCCCTCATCTACAAAATGAAGAGCTTTGATTGACGTGATTTTTAAGGTCTCTCCCAGCTCTAAATTTATGATTCTATGAAAATAGCATTGCTGAGTTGGAATTCATATAAAATACAATATTATAATAGCTAGCATTTATATAGTGTTTACTATGTGCCAGATCCTATGCTAAGTGCTTTATAATTATTATCTCGTTTGATCCTCACAATGCTGGGAGGGAGGTGCTTTTATTCTTCTTCTCATTTTATAAATCAGTAAATTGAAGCAAACAGAGGTTAAATGACTTACCTAGCATCATATAAGTAGTAAAGTGTCAAACTCTAACTCAGATCTTCTTGACTCTAAACCTGGAGCTTCACCAACACTGTGCCACAGAAATACTAACATTGGTTCCAGCTGATTTATTTTAAAGCACACTTCCTTCTTGTAGGAAGAAATGGTAAGCTGCAAGGACAGAGGAGTGCGATATGTCCTGTTAGTCATAAGCATTATAACAGATGGTCTTCCTTAATAGTTTGTTCTTGCTTTTTAAAGGCAATGTACAATGGAGGAAGGCATGTGGGTGTTACTGGGAAGGAAGTAATTATATGAAAATAAAACTCATTAATAAAACTTTTTTTTTCTTAAAGACTAGTGAATGAGGGGCAGCTAGGTGGCTCAGTAGAGTACGAGGCTTGTAGTCAGGAGGTCCTGGGTTCAAATTCAGCCTCAGACATTTCCTAGCTGTGTGTCCCTGGGAAAGTCACTTAACTCCCTTAATGCTCTTCTGCCTTGGAATTGATACTTAGTATTAGAAGGTAAGGGTTTAAAGGAAATAAAAAAGACTTGAGCTCATTAGTTTTGCTTCTGAAAACACCAGCTTTAGCAAGTTTGAAAATTATTCACAACTACATGAAAGAATGATCCGAATCATTAATATTAACAGAGATACAAAGCTAAACAACTCCAAGATTTCATGTCACACCCTGTAATTTAACAAAAGATGACAAAAGATGGGAATAATCAATGATGGAGGGGTTGTGGGAAGAGAGGCACACAACTTAGTAGGAGTGATCCATAGGATGGTGGATCTACAAATCAGTACAGTCATTTTGGAAAGCAATTTGGAATTATTGAATTCTAATGTTTTTTCCATTCCAATTTGGAATTCTAAAAATGATAGAAATGTCCTTGCCTTTTGACCAAAGATTCCATTACTAGGCTTATCCCTTAAGGAGGACATTGATAAGAAGAAAGTCCCGATATACAAAATATTTATAGCAGAGCCAAGAAAACAACATATACATTGACTACAGCACTGTCAAAGGAACAAGTTAGGTAGCACAATGGTTTGAAATGTCTAAAAGACCAGGGTTCAAATTTGACCTCAGATACTTTCTAGCTATGTGACCCTGGGCAAGTCACTTAACCTCATTGTTTAGCCCTTATCACTTCCTTATCACTTTTTCTGCCACTACTTAGTATTGATTCAAAGACAGAAGATGAGGGATTAAAAAAAAAAAAAGGAAAAAACCACTGTAAAAAAAGAATATTACAATATTTCAAAGAATAAACTTGGGTCCAAAGAAGAGAGATGAAAAGACATTCTGACACTTTCCCTCCCCAACCTTCTACCCTTCAGTCCCCTCTCCAATCCCCTTGAAGATCATTGAAATATATTGGACATGGAGCAGTTAGGTGACCTGGAGTCTTCCTGAGTTCAGATCAGCCTCAGATACTTACTAGCTGTGTGACTTTGGGTAAATTACTTAATCCTATTTCCATCCATTTCCTCATCTGTAAAATGAGCTGGACAAGGACATGGCAAACCATGCCAATATCCTTATCAGGAAAACCTTAAATGGGGTCATAAAAAGTTGGACACAACTGAAACTCTTGAATAATAACAATCCATTGCACATATTTTATACTTTTTAAAAATGTATGATTGGTTATGCTAATTTCTCTCTCTGGTCTTTATATATATACATATACATATATATGTATTTACTAAATTTTAAAAACATCTACATTTCTTTTTTTGTTTGTTTTTATTTTTATTTTTTATTTTTTAAACATTTTTTAATATTCATTTTTAACATGTTTACATGCTTCATGCCCCTACTTTCCCCTTCAACCCCCACTCTCCCCCCACCCATGGTTGACGTGCATTTCCACTGGTTGTAACATGTGTCATCAATCAAGACCTATTTCCAAATTGTTGATAGTTGGATTGGTGTGGTAGTTTTGAGTCCACATCCCCAATCATGTCCACCCCAACCCATGCGTTCAAGCAATTGTTTATCTTCTATGTTTCCTCTCCTGCAGTTCTTCCTCTGAATGTGGGTAGCGTTCTTTACCATAAATCCCTCAGAGCTGTCTTGTGTCATTGCATTGTTGCTGGTACAGAAGTCCATTACATTCAATTTTACCACAGTATATCAGTCTCTGTGTACAATGTTCTTCTGGCTCTGCTCCTTTCGCTCTGCACCAGTTCTTGGAGGTCTTTCCAGTTCACCTGGAACTCCTCCAGTTTATTATTCCTTTTAGCACAATAGTATTCCATCACCAGCATATACCACAATTTGTTCAGCCATTCCCCAATTGAAGGACATACCCTCATTTTCCAGTTCTTTGCCACCACAAAAAGCGCAGCTATAAAAATTTTTGTACAAGTCTGTTTATCTATGATCTTTTTGGGGTACAAACCCAACAATGGTATGGCTGGATCAAAGGGTAAGCAATCTTTTATAGCCCTTTGAGCATAGTTCCAAATTGCCAGCCAGAATGGTTGGATCAGTTCACAACTCTACCAGCAATGCATTAATGTCCCAATTTTGCCACATCCCCTCCAGCATTCATTACTCTCCCCTTCTTTCATTTTAGCCAATCTGCTAGGTGTGAGGTGATACCTCAGAGTTGTTTTGATTTGCATTTCTCTAATTATTAGAGATTTAGAACACTTTCTCATGTGCTTATTGATACTTTTGATTTCTTTACCTGAAATTTGCCTATTCATGTCTCTTGCCCATTTTTCAATTGGGAAATGGCTTGATGTTTTATACAATTGATTTAATTCCTTGTATATTTGAGTAATTAGACCCCTGTCAGAGTTTTTTGTTATAAAGATTTTTTCCCAATTTGTTGTTTCCCTTCTGATTTTGACTATATTGTTTTTGTTTGTACAAAAGTTTTTAGCTTAATATAATCAAAACCATTTAATTTACATTTTGTAATTTTCTCTAACTCTTGCTTGGTTTTAAAATCTTTTCTTTCCCAGAGATCTGACAGGTATACTATTTTGTGTTCAATTAACTTATTTATAGTTTCCCTCTTTATATTCAAGTCATTCACCCATTCTGAATTTATCTTGGTGTAGGGTGTGAGATGTTGATCTAGACCTAATCTCTCCCATATTGTTTTCCAAATTTCCCAGCAGTTTTTGTCAAATAGTGGATTCATGTCCCAAAAGTTGGGCTCTTTGGGTTTATCATACACTGTCTTGCTGATGTCATTAACCCCAAGTCTATTCCACTGATCCTCCCTTCTATCTCTTAACCAGTACCATATTGTTTTGATTACTACTGCTTTATAGTATAGTTTAATATCTGGTACTGCTAGGCCCCCTTCCTTCACATTTTTTTTCATTATTTCCCTTGATATTCTTGATCTTTTGTTATTCCAAATGAAATTTGTTATAGTTTTTCCTAATTCAGTAAAGAAGTTCTTTGGTAATTTGATAGGTATGGCACTAAATAGGTAAATTAATTTGGGTAGAATGTTCATTTTTATTATGTTAGCTCGTCCTACCCAGGAACAGTTAATGGCTTTCCAATTGTTGAGCTCCAGTTTTATTTGTTTGGAAAGTGTTTTGTAGTTGTTTTCGTATAATTGCTGTGTTTGTTTTGGTAGATAGATTCCCAAGTATTTTATATTGTCTAGGGTAATTTATATTGTCTAGGGTGAATTTAAATTTATATTGTCTAGGTAAAATTAAATTAAAAATGTTTCTCTTTCTACCTCTTGCTGTTCTAATGTGTTGTAAATATATAGAAATGCTGATGATTTATGTGCATTTATTTTGTATCCTGCAACTTTGCTAAAGTTGTTGATTATTTCTACAAGCTTCTTAGTTGATTCTCTAGGATTTTTTAAGTTGACCATCATATCATCTGCAAAGAGTGATAGCTTAGTCTCCCCATTGCCTATTTTGATACCTTCAATTTCTTTTTCTTCTCTAATTGCTATTGCTAGTGTTTCTAGTACTATGTTGAATAATAGAGGTGATAATGGGCATCCTTGTTTCACTCCTGATCTTATTGGGAAGGCTTCTAATTTATCCCCATTGCATATAATGCTTGTTGATGGTTTTAGGTATATACTGTTTATTATTTTTAGGAAGGGTCCTTCTATTCCTATACTTTTCAGCGTTTTCAATAGGAATGGATGCTGTATTTTGTCAAAGGCTTTTTCAGCATCTATTGAGATAATCATGTGATGTTTGTTGGTTAGACTGTTGATATGGTCAATTATGTGGATGGTTTTCCTAATGTTGAACCATCCTTGCATTCCTGGTATAAATCCCACCTGATCATGGTGGATGATCTTCTTAATTACTTGCTGGAGTCTCTTTGCTAATATTCTATTTAAGATTTTTGCATCTATGTTCATTAGGGAGATTGGTCTATAGTTTTTCTTTCTCTGTTTTTGGTCTATCTGGCTTTGGAATCAGTACCATATTTGTGTCATAGAAGGAATTTGGTAGGACTCCTTCTTTGCTTGTCATATCAAATAATTTGTATAGTATTGGGATTAGTTGCTCTTTGAATGTCTGATAGAATTCACTTGTGAATCCATCAGGTCCTGG
>NC_058133.1:261891004-261935426 GCF_016433145.1 Gracilinanus agilis | reverse complement strand
ATATATATATAAGACAACAATTCTTCACAATAAAATATATAAAGCTTATCCTTTAAGACCACAATTCTTTAAAATAAATACATAAAAACCTTATCATTTATACAGAAGGGTACTACTAAGCATCTAAAGTAAATTTTTAAAAGACCTCTCATAAAATTACAATTTAAATCTCAAGGCAGGCATCAAACTCTCCAAAGTGGAACAAAATTAAGGCAATTTACAACTTTTAAATGACACAGGGGAAAACTAACCACATAATAAGAAGCACAGACCAAGTTAATAAAGCCACTTGAGAAGCAAAGATGACTTATACCTTTAAAAAGGTATGTAGGGTTTTTGTTGTTGTTCAGTCTTTTTCAATTGTTTCTGACGCTTTGTGACCTCATTTGGGGTTTTCTTGGCAAAGGTATTGGGATGGTTTGCCATTTCCTTTTCCAGCTTCTTAGAGATGAGGAAACAGATAAACTGGATTAAGAGACTGCAAAGTCACTTAGCTCATGAGTGCCTGAGGTAAAATTTGAACCCAGGAAGAAGAGTCTTCTTAACTCCAGGTCTGGCACTCTATCCACTGCACCATGTAGCTCCCGAGATAGAAGCTTTGTGGTATAACATATAGCAGTGAGCTGGCCTCAAAGTTAGAATGATCTGAATTTGTCCTGACTCTGATACCTTCTGCTTGTGTGACCCTAGGCAAGTTACTTAATCTCTCAGGGTCCCAGATTGCAAGAAATCTAGCAATTTTCACTGACAAAAGAAATACCTACTGGGAGCTTTCTGCACCAGTGAAATTATAGGTCTTGTTAAAAAAAAATAGATCAATCAGGAGGGAATCAACAAGCATTTATTAAATACTTATTATGTGCCATTCATTGTGCTAAGCCCTGGGGAAAATGAGAGAGGACCTAAGACTGGAAACAGAAAATGTTATCCCAATTTCCCAGTAGAAGAGGGAGGAGGCTTGAAATTATAAACTAGTCAGGGCAGCTAAGTGGCTCAATGGATAAAGAGCTAGGCCTGAAGATAGGAGGACCTGGGTTCATCTGGCTTCAGACATTTTTTTAGCTATGTCACCCTGAGCTAGTCACTTAACTCCAATTACCTAGCCCTTTCCACTCTTTTGCCTTGGAACTAATACACAATATTGATTCTAAGATGGAAGGTAAGGGTTTAAAAAAAATTCCTCTTGGGCACATTCAACATGTTTACCATGGCTTGGAACTGAAGCAGAAATTCAATGAAACTAAAAGAAAAAGTTAACATGTTGGATCCAAAAAATATATTTAAAAGGCCATACTGTTTTTAGGGACTTATGAGAAAGAACGCTATCCACACCCAGAGAAAGAACTGTGGGAGTAGAAACACAGAAGAAAAACAATTGCTTGATCACATGGGTTGATGGGGATATGATTGGGGATGTAGACTCTAAATGCACTTTAGTGCAAATAATATGGAATTAATAATATGGACATAGGTATCGATCAACGACACATGTAAAACACAGTGGAATTGTGTGTTGGCTATGGGAGAGGGGTGGGAGGAGGAGAGGGAAAGAACATGAATCATGTAACCATGGAAAAATATTCTAAATTAAATAAAAATTTTTAAGGCTAATAAATAAATGAGTAAAATAAAAATAAAAAATAAAAGGCTATACTGGACTTCTGGGTCCTATGACCAATAGGATGGAGAGCTAGACATTTTTTCTGATTTTCATGACCTCTCAAACCTTTCCAAAACAGGAATTGCTACTTCCATATGATGATGGGGCTAATGCTTATTTATTTATTGATTTATTTATTACAAAAACAAAAAACAAAAAACAACCCTTACCGTTCACCTTAGAATCAATACTATGTATTGGTTCTAAGGCAGAAGAGTAGTAAGAGCTAGGCAATGGGGGTCAAGTGACTTGCCCAGGGTCACATAGCTCAGAAGTATCTGAGGCCAAATTTGAACCCAGTACCATCTCTGGGCCTGGCTCTCAATCCACTGAATCACTCATCTGCCCCCAGGGCTAATGCTTATTGAGTCTCATCCAAAGAACTGATTGATGACTCAACAGATTCTATCCCCAGGAAACAAGCTTTATATAAGAGAATTAGTAACAGAGTAGCTAGTGTTATATTCAATAATCTGGGAAGAGATGGATGCCACCTTGACTGACAGGGATGGCAGTTGAGAGACTCAGAATGTTCCCAGATGCTGTGAGCCAGGGGCAAACATCCTTTGGCTTCACCCTATATATACCCCTCATAGCCACTTTGGAGGGAAGTCTCTGGACTCAGAGGTCTCTGGACTCAGAGGCTGAGAACTAGAGATCACAGATCTCTGCAAACCTCTGTGGTTCAATCTGGGCAGTGGGTGGCTGGAAGGGTAGTCTGAAGGGTGGAAGGGGTGATTTAAGAAGAAGAGGGTAGGAGTAAGCCTGAATCTATTTCCTGATAGACTGTGAGAGCTAGTGAATCACCATCACTGGTAGTGAGAGAGCTGAGAGAATAAAGACCATCAATATATCTGCAGCAATATCCTTCCCTATTCTCTGGCTTGGCTGTAGCCAGGTCAGGCCTGAGATAGAGGGAGAGAGTGAAATCTCCAGCCTCCACCTGATCAATAGCTTCCAGTCCTGATTGTTAATTAGTCCAATAGATAATAGATCAGTAGGGTTTTCAATCTCCAATCCGTGACCTTGTTATCCTTTCCCTACTTATAGATAAAAGAGTTTTCAACAACAAGCACCTTCCTGAGTGGTCTATCATGGCCCTTTGGAAGGAAGTCAAATGCAGTCAGATCCTGAACATTATCCAAGGTAGATCAATAGTCCAATACCAATATATCCAACCCCAGGTTGGGCCTGGAAAGGTTACCCATCTATCTAACCTCTCAGGGTTCCTTACTTAGGCAGCTGTTAAAGAATCCCTAACAGGCAGCACTACTCAAAGTAAGTAATTAAAGTAAGGTAAGCAGGTAAGGATGTGTAGTAAGTAAAGGTAGAGAATGAGAGAAAGTAAAGCATGTAAGAGTAAAAGGGTAGAAGATAAGAGAGTGAGTTTATGGGTTTTGTTATAGGTAATTTACAAGTTAGAGATACATTTATGATAGTAAGCAGACAGACCAAGCTGAAACCTGGCTGAGACTGTGAACATTCTAGCTCAGAATGTTTGAAGAGGTTTGTGTCTCAAGAGACTTGGCAGGAGTTTGCAGGAGTTTGTCTGGGAGTGTGTAGAGGTGGCATCTGGTCAACTAAGCCTCTAAGCCTATGGACTAATTTTGGGATCTCAAGTAGAAGGGATTGAAATTCAAGCAAGTCCTAGGTTGAGTAGGTGCTTTCCAACTGTTGGTGGACAGCAAGCAGGAAGTCCTCTTACTCTCTAGTCCTCTTTGGATTGCTTTGCTGTGTTAGAAGTGTTCCTGTGTCCTAAATAATCTGGAGGTCTTTGTGGATGTGTGGTGTGAGACTCCCAAAATCCCCTGTCTCTCTCCAGCTCAGCTTGTTGGATTTAAAAACCAGTCTGGCAGTCTACTGAACTATTTCTGGCCTGGGCAAGCTACCCCAAGCCCCCAAGGTTTCCCAGCACAGTCTTCCTTATCTCCCCCTATCATAAACCTAAAACTGAAGCTATCTTATCTGAACCTTCTTGAGGAATGTTTGTCTATGTTTGCCTGCTTTACAATATTTGCCAAATGCTTCCAGACCCCTGACCCTGAAACACCACCCCCTCCCCAGATGCTTCCTGACCACCTGTCCCTGACACTACCTTGATAATTATGTATGTACCAACCCCCTTCCCCAAACATTTCTATATAAACTCTTGGCTGAGAATTCCAAGGGGTCATTCGGGCACGCCTCTCTGCCTAGCAACCCTAGCTATTATTGCTAGTAAAGAATGAGCCTCTTCACACATTGTCAGTGTGATTCTTCCTTCGGCCATGAACCTGGGTTAGGTATTAAAATTTGGGTACAACAAGCTATTGCTGGCTGGCTGTTAATTTGTGTAGGATAGCCAACCCCAAGCCAACAAACATTCTTTTGGCAGTTGGTACAGTCTTGAGAATTTAGAAAATCCTATCTCCCTCCTATCCTATCCTTATCAAAACATTAAACAAAACTTTTATAATAATTTCCTAGTATTCTCTCTCCCAGCCATCAAGAACCCGCTGAGTTATAACTGTTTCCCTGGCTATAGTGATTTTCAGTTACTGTTTGTTTACCTCAGCTAAGATACATTGTGTTTCTTTTCCCTATACTGCTATGTAGCTGTATTGGTGTGTCTCATTCATTCCCGTCCTATTTCCCCATTCCCCTGAGTGTTTATTAGTTACTTGTTTACCCCTTTCCCCCTGTGTCCAGTGTGTGCAGTTTTCTTTTTTCAGTTTTCAGTTTTCAGGAATGCTTTTTATCTTGCTTAGTTACTATGGAAGGGGTCATTTGTTGCCAGGAAATTGATGGCACTTTACCCAATGGTTCACTCTTTTTGCCCATAGAGGGGGAAACAAACTGCAATGCAAATGTCATGCTAATAATATGTTAAACACCCCAAGGCAACTTTAGGTCAAGTTTTGCTCTTTTCTGGGAAGACTTTAAGGAAAGCAGAGAGTGAGGAAATTGAGCATTGTTTCAATTTAGTCCTGTGTGACTGAGAAACTGAATCACCTGTGCTTGCTGTCCAGAGACCCCCAACCAAGGATCTAGGTTGTGTCTACAGATTGATGTGAGAAATTTTCTCATAATTGTGAATCTAAGCAACTTATATGTCTTATTTGAAAAGTAGTGTTGATGTGGAATCTAGAGACCCCAAACTTGTGGCTTAGTGAGATCTGATGAACCCCAAGTTTTAGAAATAGCTTGTAGGCTGGAGACCCCCAAAACTTTTACTTCCCTATTCTCCTAAAAATCCACCCTGAAGGGAATCTCAAGCTAGCAGTTGCAGACTGAATAATGGACCCTAGGGTAAATGCTAAATACCCTTTTGTTTTAGGTAGTCTTGCTCATTGTATCAAAGACCCTTCCCTGGTAGACACACCTGGGCAGGGACCATCCTTTAGTATCCATTGTGTAGGTAGCCCCTTCCCTTACACCCTAGCCTCTAGCTATGATTCCTTTCCCAAGCTTGATTGTAAATCCCATCCTTACCAGTATAATGTCAATCATCTTTCCCAGCCCCTGGATCTTCCCAAATGGTATATAAGTTCCCCAATTTCCTTTGTTCCTGGGAGTCCTCATCTAGCTCAGTGTCACTCCTAGTGGGACAGGGATCAGAACGAAGCAGTGTTCAATCCTGGACTCTGCACAAGGCGCAGCTCTGCATAAGAGGCCAAGTTGCCCTGTTCCCCCTTTCCCTTGATTAAAGAGTGGCTTTATGACTATTTAATAGTTCTCTGTTTTTTCTAAGTTAACAGTAGCCTCATTCTAATCAATTAGTTATTATTTCTATGTTCTTTTGATTGTGTATAGCTACTTGGCAGGGTTTGTGCAACATTTCTGCCCCCATCACAGAGTCTAGAACACCAAAAACTCTAAAGAGGTAACAATTTGATGAACAAAGTAGAGAAGGCTCTACTTTGAGAGAATTACTCACTCAGTATCTCCTCCCCAACTGATCACCAAGATACATAGGAACTCAATTCATCTTTTCCTTCCTCCTAGTGCAGGAAGCATATGGCTCTTGAGCCATATCTGACTCTTTTGAGGGCCAGATATGGCTCTTTCTGCAGGAGCCATAAAGTCAATTTTTTTTCAGGTGCTGTTACAGGAGCGCGCACTGTTACAGTGTTAGGGTCCGTTTTAGTGAGCCCACCCAACAAACAGAGACCAACACTGCAATTCACAAGAAGGTTCGTTTATTGAGCTGGTGCACCAGGGGAAGCTGTAAAAGTAGCATTCCACCTGGGAGCCGCCAGCAGGATTCTTTTAAAGTAACTGGAATGGGGGAAGGGATAGGAGTTGGAATTTTGTGGAGTTGGAATTTTGGCAGGCTTAATCAGTCTCCAGGATGTTCTTATCTCGACATCATCCCCCAGGAAAGTTCTTATCCAGACTGTCAGTATATCAGAAACCATTTCGGGGAAACCGAAACCAACAGAGGTCCTGACCAGCCCTTTGGTCTAGATAAAGCTCATACTGGAAAACATCCTTCTTCAACAGGAGTGCGCTCTGTGAGCACTGTACAGCTCTCACGAAATTACATTTTAAAAAATGTGGCATTTATGGCTCTCACGGCCATAAAGGTTGCCGGCCCCTGCCTAGTGTTACAGAAAGCTAAAAAGAAGAAGCTTGCTTAAGATTGGGACAACAGTGTGCTAGTGCTCTATGGGAAGGAGTCAGAACACGAACAACAGGGGAAAATAAAAGGAAAAGTGAAATTACCAAAGATCTCAGGAGGAAGTAAAATCAGTTAAAGACCATGAGAATAAACATAAACCAACAGGAAGGATATTAATAACAGATGGGAATATAGCCTTTGGATCAGCTAAAAGAATCTATGCATCTATGAATAAATATTGCAAGAAAAAGGAAAATTAATTAACACTTGATAAGGCAGAAGAACCTTTGGAGTTCCAAGAGAACACAGAACCACAGAAGAATCTTTCTGACTGATTTAAAAAAGAAATAAGAATTGTGAAAGCAAAATTTCTGATCTACCCAGCAGAAATAATTATTAAAATAGAAAAAATTGAATCCATAGTAGCAAGCCTTACCAAAGAAATAAAATATTCCCAATTGATTGGATGCAAATATATAGAAGTAAAGAACAATCTGGAAGAAAAGAAACAAAAAGCAATAACATTAAAAGAAAACCTGATTCTTCATATAGTCAAATGACTCTTGAATATAGGTTGTATACAGATAACTTAAGGATTATAGGTTTCCCAGAAGAACACCAATCAGAAAACTTTAACAGCTAAATGAAATAAATTATATAAGAAAATTGGCCAGAATGTCTAAACATAAAAAGTGCCAATCTAAAAAATTCAGATTGTCTCTAGGAAAAAAATGCTGCAAATACTAAGATGTTAAATCCAATAATCCCACTGATAGACAACAATTCTCATAAATGACCAGGAAAAAAACCTTCAAATATAAAGGAAGGGAAATTTGAATAATCCAAGACCATTCTGTACCCACCAGAAACCAGAGGAAGGAAAAAGAACAAGAGAACTCAAGATCTACATCACCAGAGTGATGTAGCTAACAAATCTAATCCTAATTATCAATTTTAACAGATAGCTGCTAAAAAAAAAAAAAAAAGACATGTAAAGCATTTCTAGAAAGAAAACCAAATCTGAACAAATAATTTGTTTCTCAAACACTCCAGGAAACAGAAAAACAGAAGGGGGGGGGGGCAGAAGAAATATAGAAAAGGTGAACAAATATATAGCAATCAAATACAAGGATGAAATAACAACAGAGTGACCAATATGAGATGTCTTTCTAAAAATATACAAGCAGGTAAAAGTTAAAGCAGGAGGAAAATAGAAATAATGGTGGAGAAAAAGACCTGAAACATCATGGAATAAACCTCACAAGGCCCCTGCCTAGAGGTGAACAATGGACTAGGTTACAGAACAGCAGGATGCATACAAGAGAGAGGAGAGGAAAAAGATAGAGAGATATATGCTATATCATAATCTAGTCAACAGTTACCGATTTGGGGAAAAGAATGAATATAGTCTCTTAGGGAGAAGAGAGCTTACAGAAGAAAGAGTGGGAAAGAACAGTGAGAGATTGAAACAGGAGGCAAAAAAGGGAGAGATCTTGTTTCAGTAGTGAGAGTGTATACTACGGATGAGTGCTCCCATGGAGAAAGAGAGGTATTTTAAAAAGGAAATGGGACACTACAGTGGGTTTAATCTTAAGGGAATTGGTGTATAAAAAGATCACTCATTCTGCCCCAAGAGAAAGAGAACAGCATTACTGGGGACAACTGACAACTAAAAGAATGAGAAGACATTGACCCATGGAGAAGATGGCATGACAAATGGGGGGAAAATGACTATGGGGAAGGCAAAAGTTAATAATAAACTGACCAGTCAGGGACATAGGAAAATTCCTGGCATGGGGAAATATCCTCTCTAGCAGAAACTGGTATTTTTATGAGTGAGGCACAACAGGAAAAAAGGGACCTAGGAGCAATATCTATGAAGCAATAACAGAAACCGTTTAAAAGAGGGAACACAAAATAGATACCCTAGAAGTTTTAATTCCAGCATGAAAGACAGAGGTGAAAAAAAGATTAATTAAGTACAAAGGACCACGAATCAAAAAATAAAAATCTAAAATATAGAGAAATAGAAAATGAACAATGAAGAGAATGAGAGTAAGATAAGTTTTTTAGAAAAAGGCACAGAAAATGAAAACTTAAAAGAAATAAATATAACAAGTTGAAGAAGAGGAAAGGAAAGAAGATTTTACTTGATTACTTACTTTTGAAAGAGGAAAAAGATAGGTGAAGGACAAAATAACTAGGTAAAAGGAAGAAAGAAAAAGGAACTAATAAGCTAAGCAAAACTCCACAACTAACAAATTAGGGGAAGAGAATAGTTTGAAAGTGAGAAGGAAGAGGGAAGTAAGAATAGGATTGACTCAAATTGGATTAAGCTAAATTAATTGAAGAGACAAAGTACTGGCATTTACAAAAGAAGAGGGGGGAAATCCTAATTTTGGGAAAAAAAATTAGAAATAAGTGAAGGAAATAACAAAAGAATGATAAATAAATAAATAAAATCCAACTCTTATAATTTAAAGCGTGGGATTAAATAATCTAGTTAAATGAAAAAAGTGACAGATTTGATAAGAAAATAAAATCCCACAATCTGTTGCTTATCAGGAACATACCTAAAAACAAAGTATGCATAGGAAAAAAATGAGGCTGAAAAAAATTTTATGAATCAAAAAGCAATCCTGATAATGGACAAAGCAAAGTCAAACATTTAAAATATCAGCATAAAAGGGACAAAGAAACCACATATGATGAAAGAAACCACAGACAATGAACCAACATCAGTATTGAATTTATACATTCCAAATGCCTTCAAAGCTAAATTCATAGAGGAAAAATTAACTGAAATACAAGGAAACAGAGACAGTAAAACAATAGTGGCATGAAATTTCAGTGCCTCTCTCTGTTTTGGTTAAGTCTAAGAGAAAATTAAATAAAAGGGGAAATATAGAATTGAATAAGTTGCTGGAGAAACTGCAGCTAAAAGATTTGTGACATTAAAAAATAACAACAACAATAACAACAAAAAACCCTTACTTAGGCAACTGAGTTTATGTGACTTGCCCGGGGTCACACAGCTAGGAAATAGCTGAAGCCAAATTTGAATTCAGGTCCTCCTGACTCCAACTTTACTGTTCTATCTACTGAGCTACCTACCTGCCCCTTTGTGACAGCTTTTTTTAATTTTTTTTTTTTTTAAATTTTAAACCCTTAACTTCTGTGTATTGACTTATAGGTGGAAGAGTGGTAAGGGTAGGCAATGGGGGTCAAGTGACTTGCCCAGGGTCACACAGCTGGGAAGTGTCTGAGGCCAGATTTGAATCTAGGACCTCCTGTCTCTAGGCCTGACTCTCAATCCACTGAGCTAACCAGGTGCCCCCTTTAATAGTTTTTTGTTTTGTTTTGTTTTAAACCCTTAACTTCTGTGTATTGATTTATAGGTGGAAGATTGGTAAGGGTAGGCAATGGGGGTCAAGTGACTTGCCCAGGGTCACACAGCTGGGAAGTGTCTGAGGCCGGATCTGAACCCAGGACCTCCCGTCTCTAGGCCCGGCTCTCAATCCACTGAGCCACCCAGCTGCCCCCCCTTTAATAGTTTTTTAAATAAAAGGAAAGTAAAAAGGTAGGAAAATGATGAAATGACCAAAAAAAAAAAAAAGAGAAGAAAGAAAGAAACTCAACATAGAAAGTTATTTTAGTGACAAGGAAGACCAAAATACAAGCTCAGAAGAAGACAACAAAGTCATTATTGCTGTATCCAAAGCCTCCAAGAAGAATATTAATTTCTCTCAGGTCCGGAAATAATTAATGGAGTTTAAAAAGTATTTTAAAAATAAAATAAGAGAGGTAGAAGAAAAAGTGGGGAAAGAAAGAGTGACACAGGAAAATCATGAAAAAAGTCAACAATTTGGTAAAGAAGGCACAAAAAATACTGAAGAAAATATCTTAAAAAACAGAATAAGTCAAATGGTTAAAGAGGCATGAAAATGTACTGAAGAGAAGAACTTAAAAAGCATAAATGGCTAAATGAAAAAGGAGAGATAGAAAGGCTCACTGAAGAAAATAATTTCTTAAAAATGAGAATTGAGTAAGTGAAAGTTAATGACTCCATGAGCCACCAAGAAACAATAAAATAAAATTTAAAAAGAAGAAGATACTTAGCATGGACTTTCAGCTGACCTTCCACCATTTGAAGGGTTATCATATGGAAGAGAGAAGAGACTTGTTCATATTAGCCCCAGAAAGTAGAAGCAGGGACAAGAGATTAGAAGCTAAGGAAATGGATTTATAGTCCACATTAAGGAAAATTCCCTAACATTAAGAGTTATGGAAAAGTAGAATGGGTTATGTCAGGAAATAATAGACAATCAGGCAATTGTCTATTAAAGGATATCTTCAGTCAGGAGCTGCATATTCACTTGCTGGTTATCTGTTTCAGATATGAGTTGGTCTATATCAGATGATTTGGGAACAAGAACTTTTTTTAAAAAATGTTTTGACAAGTATATTTAAGTATAATTGGTTTCCTTTGTTATCCTATGTATTCTAGCTTAGATATTTAAAAATACTATTTTTTATTAAGAGTTCATAAGCTTCATCAGACTGCTAACGAGGTTCATGATACAAAAAAGGCTGAGATCTTTGAGGTCCATTCCAACACTAACATTCTGAATGAATTTTTTGAGAGGATTACAAAATCCTATTCCCTTATTTTGATTCATAAACTTTTCTCTCTGCAGAATTATACCAGTAGGAACAACATAATTTTGGCTTGCCTCTGTGATTTTCCATGGGGTGAAATTTTTCCTTCTTTAAGAGAAACATTCTTTGATCCACTCCACTCATAGCCTCAGGCTATTTCCCCCCCTACAGGAATTTTGTTTGACCACAAATTCCACATCTTCTACTTGTATTATTGACTTTTTTGAATAAAAGGAGTTAATAATAGTAATATAGCACTTTAAAGTTTACAAAGAATTTATATATGTTATCTTGGTTACAAATTATCCATTATAAATGTTTTACATTTATAGGCTTGATTATCATAACAACTCATTGATTCAGATGCTATTATTATTTGGATTTTACAGATAAGGAAATCCTGGTTGAAAGAGATTAAGTGACTTGCCCAGAGTCATATTGCTAGGAAGTACTTAAGGTAGGATTTGAACTCACATCACCCTGACTAGATCTGAAGCTCTTTCCATTGTATCATCAGTTGCCTTAAATTTAAAACTCTGCATTTGCCCTATTAAGTATAATTTCAATAGAAAAAAATTCTATGGCTACCCTTCTTCCTCATTCCCAGTTTTTAAAATAAGTACTTGCGAATGCCTTTTTTAAAAAACATCTCTATAATTTCCCCCAGTATCCTCTTCCCATCCCCTCCCAGAGAACCATTCCCTATAACAAATATTATTTTTAAAAGAAAAAATAAAAGAGGGGAAAATGAGTCTAACTGATCAATACATCAAAAAAGTCTGCACATGTACAATATACAAAATTTGCAGCCATCCCAGCTCTCCAAAGAGCTGAGGAGGGGAATAATTGTCCTATTCTTCCTAATTTTACAACATTCATTTTTTAAAAACCCTAACCTTCTAGCTTAGAATAAAAACTGTGATTCTGAGGGAAAAGAGCAGTAAGGGCTAGGCAATGGGGGTTAAGAAACTTGCCCAGGGTCACACAGCTAGGAAGTATATGAATTCACATTTGAACCCAGGATCTCCCATCTCTAGCCTTGGCTCTCTGTCCACTGAGCCACCCAGCTGCCCCCAGCAGCATTCCTTTTTTTTTTTTTTTTTTTTTTTAACCCTTGTACTTCGGTGTATTGTCTCATAGGTGGAAGATTGGTAAGGGTGGGCAATGGGGGTCAAGTGACTTACCCAGGGTCACACAGCTGGGAAGTGGCTGAGGCCGGGTTTGAACCTAGGACCTCCTGTCTCTAGGCCTGACTCTCACTCCACTGAGCTACCCAGCTGCCCCGAGCATTCCTTTTTGATTGTGTGTGTGTGTGTGTGTGTGTGTGTGTGTGTGTGTGTGTGTGTGTTCTTTCCATTGATGTTGCTGTCATTTTATGTTTTTTGGGTCTGCTTAGTTTATAATTCATGTAGATTTTCTATGCTTTTCTGCATTCATCATATTAATAATTTCTTACAAGAAGTAATATTCCATTACATTCATGCACTGTAATTTCTTTAGACATCAACTTCTCAATGAACATCTACTTTCTAATTCATTGCTATCACAAAAAAATTGTCTCTCTTCCCCCTCTCTCCTTCTATGTCCCTTCCCCTCTCTCTCTCCCTCTCTGTCTCTCCCCCCCCCCCACTGTCTCTCTCTCTCTGTCTGTCTCTCTCTCTGTCTTCATCTCTTTCTCTCTTAGGCTCTCTCAGTCTCTCAGTGTCTCTCTCTCTCTCTCTGTCTCTGTCTCCCCTTGTGTCTCCCTCTCCTCCCCTCCCCTCTCCTCTCTGCCCTTCTCTCCCTTTCTCCTCTCTCTCTGTCTGTCTCTTCCTGCGTATTTCTCCCTTTCCCTCTCCCACACCTTGAAACTTTCAGTGCTGGAAGGAAAAAAAGGAAGGAGAAAAAAAATATTTTTGTTTGCTTAGACAAAAAACTAATTTAAGTTAAACAATTAGGGGTTCATTTTAAATAAAATCAAAGTAAATAGTGTCCAAAGTTCCAAACTATAAAATAGTCCAAGGAAAAAATTTAAACTTAACGGGATTTGGAAAAGATTTGACTATAGCACCTCCTAGTGGAGGAGAAGCATGTAGAGTAATAAGAATTTTTCTTTGCTGAAAACAGCCACACTCTGGTTTTGTTTTTGTTTAAGTTTAATAAGAATCTTGGATAATCACAATTTTTCTGACCCATTTGAAAAAAATAATTAATGGGGTCAGCTATATGACTCGATTAATAGAGAGCTGTTCCTGGAGCGTGGAGGTCCTGGGTTCAAATCTGACCTCAGACACTTCCCAGCCCTGTGACCCTGGGCAAGTCACTTGACCCCCACTGCCTAGCCCTTACTACTCTTCTGCCTTGGAACCAATACACAGTATTGATTCTAAGACAGAAGGTAAGGGTTTAAGAAAACAAATAAAATCGTTAATTTATATAGATTATTGCAAAAGTCTTAGTTTAGGTTTAAATTTTAATTGCTAAAAACTACACAAAGGTTTTTGGGATCCCCTGTATTTCAGTATCCATATATCTCCAGTGTTTCCAGGTCAAACACGATCATTTGTAGACACTCAGTTAACAAATCTCAGCCTTTCTAATTAGTAGATCACCTTTACAGAAGTTATCAGTTAAAGGTATAATAGGATGGGGCAGCTAGGTAGTACAGTAAATAGAGCACCAAGGGCCTGGGTTCAAATTTGACCCCAGACACTTCTTGGCTGTGTGACCCTGGGCAAGTCAGGGTCTTGCCCTGTTAACTCTGTTTGTCTAGCCCTTGCTCTTATATCTTAGAGTTGTTACTAAGACCTAAAGTAAGTGTTATTTATGAAGGATATAATAGGTTTCCCACGCGCCTTCTCTTTTTGCTTATTAGACTCATCTTTAGTTGGAATGTGATTGAAATAACTGTGTCCATTTGGAGGCAACTTCAAAGAAAAAGTGTTGCTCTCAGCAGGAAAATTAATGTCAATGCCAGGGGATAGCAGAGTTAGATTTTTAGAATTTGGGGGGACAATTAAGCGGGCCCAGTGGATAGCCTTGGAAAATCACTTGACCTCCATCTACCTTAGTTTCTTCATTTGTAAAATGGGAATAATAATAACATTTACTTTCCAGGGTTGCTGGAATCAAATGAGATTATAATTATGAAGTACCTAGAATATAGTAAGTACTACATTTATTACTTTTTTTATTACTACTTTTAAAAAGATTGTTAAACCTTTACCTTCTGCCTTAGGTCAGTTCTAAGACAGAACGATGGCAAGGGCTGGGTAATCAGAGTTAAATGAATTAGGGGTCAAACAGTTAGAAAGTGTCTGAGGCCAGATTTGAACCTAGGACCTCCCATCTCTGGGCCTGGCTCTCACTGAGCCACCCAGCTGCCCCTTACATTATTACTTTTTAATACATTTTTGGGGAGGAGTGGAAAGGGAATCCACACCTGCTACTTCACTGGTAGAAGAAACTCTTGGAGAGGAAACTACCAATTCAGTTTGGCTATTTTTTTTTTTTTTTTTGCAGTTTATAGTTTCTCTGATTTGCCTAGAGCAGCAATGTTTAAGTCATTTGACCATGGTGACATAGTCAGTCAGTGTCAGAGGCAGGAACTGTACCCAGGTCATCCTGATTCTCTTAGACATCTCTCTATCTCCCATGTCCTAAGCCCTTTCTTTTCCTTCCTTCCTTCCTTCCTTCCTTCCTTCCTTCCTTCCTTCCTTCCTTCCTTCCTTCCTTCCTTCCTTCCTTCCTTTCTTTTGTTTTAAATTAAATAAATAAACCTGATATGTATCTCCAAAGGCTGGGCTTTCAATAGCATTTAGCAATAACCCCAAAGCAAACCAACTTTTCAGTACTAGTTTATGGATCACAGAATATGAAATCCCATGGGCAGGAAGACATGGAAAAAAGTCAAGGGCAATTAATTGCTTTAAATGATGCTGATGCTGATAATGTTGTTCATCTTTGTTTCCTTTTTTCTTTTTTTGAAATTTTATAATCCTTGCCTTCTGTCTTAAAATCAATACTAAATATTGGTTCCAAGGCAGAAGGGCAGTAAAGGCTAGGCAATGGGAGTAAAGTGACTTGCCCAGGGTCACACAGCTAGGCGGTGTCTGAGTTCAGATTTGAATCCAGAACCTCCCTTCCCCTGACCTGGCTCTCCATCCACTGAGCCACCCAGCTGCCCCCATCTTCATTTTTTGAAGAGAACCATTGACATCATGAGGTTGATGGTTTGACTTATAAGTGAGTTGGATTTAAAGTGAGGCAGAGGTGGCAGCTGGGTGGCTCAGTTTAATAAAATAAGGGTTTAATAAAATAAAGTAAGGAAGAGTTATACCAAATCATCCGACTCACCATCTCTTCCAGAGTCATCAAAGTCCAGTGGCAGAACAAAAGTCCAAATGACTGGTGATGACATTGGGGTCTTCGATGTTTGACCAAGCTCTAAGGGCTCCACACATCCTGCTTCGACCACCTTTATGATCATTGGACCAAATTATTCTCCTCTACCCATTTCTCCAGGGCACTTGGGGAAGATACTCCTCTTACTCATGAGCTAATATTGATGTAGTATCTACTATGTGCTAGACACTGTGCTTTTAAGTGCTTTCCAAATATTCTCATTTAGTAATGATACTTTATCACAAAGGAGATGAAGTAAGAACAAAATAAAAAAAAAGTCCAAAACATTTATATTTAGGGCAGCTAGGTGTTTTGGTGAATAGAGTGCCAGACCTGGAATTAGAGGTACCAGGGTTCAAATTAGGCCTTGGAGACTGTGTGCCCTTGGGCAAGTCACTTCACCCTGTTTGCCTCAGTTTCCGCATCTGTCAAATGTGCTGGAGAAGGAAATGGCCCAACTACTAGCTGTGTGACCCTGGGCAAGTCACTTCATCCTGTTTGCCTCAGTTTCTTCATCTGTCAAATGAGCTAGAGAAGGAAATGGCAAACCAATCCAGTATCTTTGTGCCAAGAAAACCCCAAATTCTGGGGTAATGAAGAGTAGGACACAACTGAACACATAGTTTGTTATAGAATATAGATGGATATATGTATATAATATGCACATATATTTACTTAAATCCATATTTGTCTTCTGCCAAAGTCCAGACCCTTTCTCTCGCTCTCTTTTGTAAGCCCTCGCCATCTGTCTTAGAATCAATATAAATATTAGTTCCAAAGTGGAAGAGAGCTAAGGGCTGGGCAGTGGGGGTTAGGTGACTTGTCCAGGATCTTGCAGCTTGGAAGTGTCTGATCCCAGGTCCTCCCAATTCCAGGTCTGGCGCTCTATCCATGGAGCCATCCAGCTGCCCCCATCGAAAGCAATTTCTATTTTGACTTTGTCAAATTGGCTGGGGCCATCCAGCCAGTGTAAAAGACTATCCCAAGAGCATTCCAATTCCGTTAAGCCAAACTTCTACCCCAGCAGGACCTCTGGGACAGGTGCTGTAGAAACAAAGTTGGAGAGGTACAGTCCTTGCCCTCCAAAAGCCTATACTCCAGTTTGGAGATGGGATGGGACAGGGGTAAAAATCAGTACGCTATGGGGAAGGATGTGCCAAAGTCAAAGGGAGCTCCAGCATCCCGTGAGGAGATCAGAGGAGGAAGAGCTCCCTTCCAGCTGGGGAGAATGGAGAAGGCTCCAAGAAGGCGCAGTATTCAGCTGGGTCCGGAAGGAGACCATCTCAGGAGGCGGAGACACCGTGTGTACCCCAAGCAGGGAGAGAGGACTTAGAATTCTTAGATATAGAATTCTGGAAGTGGTAGCGTGAAATAAGACCAGAAAAGTCGATGAAAGGTAAATTGTGGAAGGCTTCAAACGCTAGGCTAAGGCGTTTGTATTTTATCCCAAAGGCAGTAGGGAGCCACTGAAGGTTCTTAGATGGTAGTATAGCTTGGTCAGACCTGAGTGTGCGTTAGGCAACAGATTATAGGCCTGGATGAGTAAAGTCGGCCATGTGTTAAAGGATCTTAAGACAAGTAAAGATTTTTTTGACCTGGCTTTATCTAGTGTTGAGTCGTTGCTTGCTTCATAAATATTTAATAGCACACAAATCTGTATTTCTACATGCCTGATGGTTGCAGACTTGAGTTTATGAAAGACCTCTCTGAAATAATAGCAATTTGCAAGGTCACTTTGGGGTAAGTGGATGTCAGATGTGAGGACAGCCACAGGCAAAATTGATAGCTAGTATTTACTAAGTACTTAGGGCTTGCAGAGAGTTTTACATATATTATCTCATTAAATCATTACCATTACCCTGCAAAGAAATAGTGCTATTATCACTCCCATTTTATAGAGGAGGAAACTAAGACTCATAGAGGCTAAATGAATTGTCCAGGGTCACACAGCTAGTCGGAATTTGAACTCAGGTCTTCCCAATTTTGAATCTAGCATTTTATCATTAAAATACCTAAAACACATTTTATCAAGTCTTTTTCATTCTCTGAGCCAAATGTTATGCTGGCACACTCGAAAGCCCAGCTTTTAAGGAAGTCAGCCAGTTAATAAATATTTATTAAGCACCCACTCTGTTCCTGGCACTGTGCTGAGTGCTAGGGACTGGAAAAAAGGCAAAAGAGAGAGAGGAGAAGACCTGAGTTCAAATCTAGATTCAGAAACTTACCATCTGTGTGACCCTGGGCAAGCCACTTCACCTGTTTGCCAACATTTCTTCATGTGTAAGATGATCTGGAGAAGGAAATGACAAACCACTCCAGGATCTCTGCCAAATGGGGTCATGAAGAGTCAGACGTTGACTGAAACGACTGGACAACCAAACAACAAAAATCCTTGAGAAGCTCACAATTTAATGAGGGAGACAACATTTGAATAACTATGTATTAAAAAGCTATATATAGGATAAATGGGAGAGAAGCAATAGAGGGAAGAATGAGCAAGGGCATACCTATGCGACTCTACGGATTGAGAGCCAGGCCTGGAGATGGGAGGTCCTGGGTTCAAATCTTGCCTCAAACACATCCCAGGGCAAGCCACTTAACCTTAATTTCCTTGCTCCTATTTCTTGCCTGCCTTGGAACCAATACTTAGTATAAATTCTAAGCAGAAGGTAAAGGTTTAAGAGAGAGAAAGAATGATAACAGCTTTTTTTTTAACTTTGGCTTCCTCTATTGCCTTTATTTTTCTATGCCTTTTAACAGGGTTTTAACAGGGGCTTGAAGAAACTAGGAGAATTCCAGAGGCAAAGAAGAAAAGGGAGGATAGTCAAGGCATGGGAGAGAGCCAGGGAAAATGCAGAGAACATTTTATTAGCTGAGAAAAGCAGAGTCTTATTCCAGGAACAGCAAGGAGGCCCCTGTCACTGGATCAAAGGAGGAGAGGAAGATATAAGAAGACTGGAAAGGTAGGATTGGGCAACTCAGCTGATGAAGGGCTTTGAATGCCAAACAAAGGATTTCATATTTGATCCTGGCTAATAAAGAGCTGCTAAAGTTTACTGAGGGGTTGAGGGGTGAGGGAGGGCTGACATGGTCAGTCCTGTGAGGCAAGATTTGTGGGAGGGAGGTGAACCAGCTGACTATTGCAACAGTTTAGGTATAAGGTGATGAAGGCATGCACCAGGGTGGTGACAGTATCAGAGAGGGCAATACCTTTGAGAGAGGTATTTTTTTATGAAGGTAAAATCTATAGGTCTTGGAAAAAGATTAGATATGGGGTGGGGGTTGGGGGGGGGAGACAGAGGCAGACAGATAGAGACAGAGACAGAGAGAGAATGAGAAAGAGAGATTGAGAGAGACAAAATCTGGGGGACTAGAAGGCTGGTAGCACCCACAACAATAATAAAGATGATATGAAGAAGAGAGGGTTGGGGAGAAAGTGAATTCTCTTTTGTATATGTTGAATTTAAGATATCCACAGGATTCCTAGCAGGGTGACCCTGGGCAAGCCACTTAACCCTCATAGTCTCATCCTTACTGCTCTTCTGCCTTGGAACCAATATACAATACTGATTCTAAGATGGAAGGTAAGGGTTAAAAAATTATATATATGTATATATGTATATATATACATATATATATATATGTATGACACCCAGTTTGAGATATTTCAAAGGCAACTGGAGATTTCTTGTTGGAGCTTAGCAGAAAAATTAGGACTGGAGAAGTAGATTTGAGAATGTTCAGCACTGAGGTGATAATTGAATCTGTGGGAGCTGATGAGATGACCAAGTGAAATATTGTAAAGGGAGAGGAGAAGAGAACACAAAACAGAACTCTGGAATATCCATGGCTAATGGGAATGATCCTTTTGAAGAGCCTGTAAAGGAGGCTGAGGAGTGGTCAGAGAGATTGGAAAGATATCTCAGAAACTGGAAGTTCTCATCCAGTTGAAGTGTCAGGGAGGGTAAAGGATCAAAGAACTAGCATTCATTAAGTACCTATCACTCATCCCAACTTTCTCATGGCTATTAAAAGAAAAAAAAAAAGTAAACCCTTACCTTCCATCTTAGAATCAATGCTGAAGGCATAAGAGTGGTAAGGCCTAGGCAATGGGGGTTAAGTGACTTGTCCAGAGTCACACAGTTAGGAAGTTTCTAAGGCTAGATTTGAACCTAGGACCTCCTGTCTCTAAGCCTGGCTCTTAATTCATTGAGCCACCCAGCTGCACCCCTTCCTACCTTATCTTAATGCTTACATAGATCATTCTCACAAAAATTTATTTAAATGCAAAATAAAATATAAAGGGCAACAGCTGTTAATACTCTTTTATTTGGTCTTTTTCAATGTTCATGTTCCCTCCTACACCTTTGGCATCTTTTCCCTCCTTCAGATAAGTTATGAATTGATTTCCCAATACTCTCACCATTGTGTTGCCTCTCTAATGGCTCTGCCCTTTGTACACTTGGTCTAATCCAGTTGTTTTGTTCTGTTCTTGTTCTCTGTAGTGTCATTTCTACTTCCTCTATAAACCATCTGGCATTGTGTCATTAGAGTCCAAGTGTTGAGGTTCTCCTTTCCTTAATGGTGAAAAAAGTTCTTTACAAAAAAATCTTTGCATATATTTTCTATATTTCTTCTTTGAAGACCGATCCATCATGAATAAACGTGCTTGCCTGCTCATCAATATCATGATGGAGATCTAGCATTGAGTCCAAGTTGAAGAGGGATTCCCTATGGATGGTGAAGTCTTCTAGATGCTTTTCTGTGTGAATAACACCAAAGAACCTTCTGGAAAAGTTCTACAACTATCGAAAGGAATTTGACCTGACCATTCTTACAGAGAAAAAACTAAGTGGATGAGAAAATCTATTGACCAGATGTTTTTTGTTGTTTGTCTTTCATTTTTGAAGAGGGTCAATGACATTATAGGGTGATGTTTTGACTTGGTCAAGAATTAGATATAAGTGAGGCAGAGTTGCACAAAGTTGTCAGCCTCACTTTCTCTTCCAGTCATCCAACTCCAGTGGCAAGACAAAAGTCAAGATGAAGGATGATGGCCTGGGATGCAGTGGATGACTTTGGCCTCTTCCATGTCTCACCAACCTCTAGGTGCTCCACAGCACCTGCTTCATCTGCCTTCATGGCTATAGGAATAATTGTTCTCATCTGACCATTTCACCAGGGGAAGTTTTCATATGCTTGAGGTAGAGACAACCCCAAATTCAAGTTGCCCTCAACCTCGTTTAGCCAGTCTACAGAGATGGTTTTACTGGGGGTGGCCACTGTGTGCCCTACGGCTTCTTGAAGCCACAGGGGAGAGTTGGGTGAGAGGTGGACCTCAAAGTCAGATGAGCAGCCCTGAAAAGGACTTGGCAAGCCTTCACACCAGATTGCAATTTGCAGTTAGATGGACAACCTTTAAGACTTGCTCATATATATAAGTATACATATATATGTGCATATAAGTATGTATACACATACAAAAAATATATAAAGGAAAATGAAGAGCATGACTAGATCCTATATGTAGACACACAGACACACACATCTGGAATCGATCAGTCAATAAGCATTAAATGTCTACTATGTTCCAGGTATTGTGCTATTTGCTAGGGATACAGAAGGGAGCAAAGGGCTGTCTTTGCCCTCAAGAAGCTTAAAATCTGATAGGGTGGCAACTAGATGGCTCCATGGACAGAGAACGAGGCCTGGAGATGGGAGGTCTTGGGTTCAAATCTAGCCTCAGATACTTCTTAGCTGTGTGACTCTGGGTAAGTCACTTAGTCCAGTTACTTAAAATTCTTTTGTCTTGGACCCAATAGATTCTAAGACAGAAGGTAAGGGTTTAAGAAGAATCTAATAGGGATATAATATACAAATAAATACATTTAAATCAAGCTATATTTCGCATAAATAAGAAATAATTAGCAGAGGGAAGACGCTAGAATGAAGAGGAGCTGGGAAAGAATTCCTGTAAAAAATGGGATTTAAATTAAAAATTTAAAGGAAGTCAGGGAAGTAAGTTAAGGTGAAGTTGAGAAGAGAGAATGTATTCTAGGCATTAGGAACAGTCTGAGAAAATGCCTGGAGTTGAGGCATGAAATATCTTGTTCAGGAAACAGGTTAATGCCACTGGACTGAAGAATGCATGGGGGGAACAAACAGTATAAATGGATGATGAACTGTGCCCAGAATTAAACAGAAAAGGAGCAATACTAATCGATAACATTTATATGCACCTACTATGTGCCAGCTACTGTGCTAAGCACTTTATAAATATTGTCTTCTTTTATCCTCCAGAATCCTTGGAAGGCAGGTACTGTTTTTATCCCCATTTTACAGGAAACTAAAGCAAACAGAGGTGAAGTGACTTGCCCAGGTCTTCCTGACTTCAGATCCAGTATTCAATCTACTGTTTCACCTAGCTGCCTCTAGGCATGGAAAACCTGGCAAGGGTAGGGGAAAATAGGCACATCACGAGGATACACTGGAAACCATCCAATGCCAAGAGAGATTGAGAAAGACCACCAGCAAGTTGAGTGAACTTTCTGTGGCCAACCTCTGAGAGGACATCTTGTAACAGACACTGATTGTTTGCACTTGATCTAGCAAATGGATTGATGTTATAATAGATTCCCTTGACTATAATTATGGGGAAACCAAGGTGGGGTGATTGAGGAAGAGAAGTGTGTAGTTTTTCAATTAAAACAAGTAAATTGGTGAAGTTATGGCCATGGGCTACAGACTGGACTAGATAATCTTTATAGTGCCCTCCAAATTGAAGTTCTGTGAATTATGAATCTGTTCTTTTTATCTGGAATGCTTCCTTTGTTGAATTCTTCTTTTTCTAGCTTTAAATAAAGCTCAGCTCAGATGTCTCCCTCACCTAGGAACCATTTTAAAAAGTAATATTTTATTTTCCTCCTGTTACATGTAGAAACAATTTTTAAAACATTTATTTTATTTAAGTTTAAAGTTCCAAATTCTCTTCTTCATGTTCCTCCTCCCTCCCTCCTGGCTTCTCCTCTCCCTCAGATGGTGGTAAACAATCTGATAGAGATTTTACATGTGCAATCATGTAAAACATTTTTCTATATATTAGTCATTTTGTGGAAGAGATATCAAGTGAAAAAAAAAAAGAAATATAGTATGTTTTCAGCCTGCATTCAGACTCCAGTTTTTTCTTGTGGGGCAGGTGGCATTTTTTATCATGAATATCTGGGATTGATTTGGGTCACCAAATTACTGAGAATAACTAGATCATTCACAAGTGTCCATCAAGAAATATTGCTATCACTGTGTATAATGTTCTTCTGGTTCTGCTCACTTCACATTGCATCAGTTCATGTAAGCCTTTCCAGATTTTTCTGAAGCCATCTTATTTGTCCATAACTATCATATACCACGACTTGTTCGGCCATTCCCTAATTAATGCCATTCCCTTCAATTCAAGAAGCCTTTCTTTTCTTTTTTTTTAAAACCCTTACCTTCTGTCTTGGAATCAATACTCTGTATTGGCTCTAAGGCAGAAGAGTGGTAAGGGCTAGGCAAAGGGGGTCAAGTGACTTGCCCAGGGTCACATAGCTGGGAAGTGTCTGAGGCCAGATTTGAATGTAGGACTTCCCGTCTCTAGGCCTGGCTCTCAATCCACTGAGCAACCCAGCTGCCCCCTCAAGAAGCCTTTCTTGATTGTCCTTGTCAGTAGTCTTCAGGTCTATCTTTGTCCCATCGCTTACGTGTTCTTTAGGGATACTGCTGATAAACTGTCTCTTCCAACCTCATCTTTAGGACAATTCCCCATCCCTTTTTTTTAACCCTTACCTTCTGTCTTAGAATCAATACTAGATATAATTTCCAAAGCAGAACAGGGGTAAGGGCTAGGCAGGTGGGGGTAAGTGACTTGCCTAGGGTCAAACAGCTAGGAAGTGCTGAGGCCACATTTGAACCCAACATCTTCCATCTCAAAGTCTGGATCCATTCATTGAGCCATCCCAATCAGATGGTTTCTAAAGTCCCTTCTACTTCTAAATCTATGATTTCCCCAGCTTCTGACAAGGTCCCACAGCAAGTACTACACTGTAAAGTGGATGACACTGGATTTGAACTTGAGTTGCCTTACTCTATGAGCCTAGTTCTCTTTCAACTCAGTGAGGCTGCCTTCATAGGCACTTATTGTTTGTTAATGAACAAATGACCAAAAGAATGAATGGTCACTGACCAATTCAGATGGGAAATGGAATCCTTGATCCTGGTTCCATATTCATATCCTCAGAGATATCGCAGGTTCAGTTCCAGATCATTGCAATAAAGCAAGTCACAAGAATTTTTTTGGTTTCCCAGTACAAATCAAAGTTTTGTTCATACTATTCTATAGTTTTTAAGTATGCAATAAGATCATGTCTAATCTAAAAAAAATACACATACCTTATTTTAAGGATACTTTATTGCTAGAAAATGTTAACCCGTCATCTGAGCCTTCAGCGAATCAAAATCCTTTTGCTGGTGGAAGGTCTTGCCATGATGCTGATGGCTGCTAACTGGTCAGGGTGGTGGTTGCTGAAGGTTTGGGTGACTGTGGCAATTTCTTAAAATAAGCCCAAAATGAATGTTTCCACTTAGATTAACTCTTCCTTTCACTTGAACACTTAGAGGCCCTCGGAGAGTTATTAATTGGCCTCATTTCAATATTGTTATGCCTCAGAGAATAGGGAAACGAGAGGAGAGGAAGAGAGGCAGGAGAATGGCCAGTTGATGGAGCATTCAGAACACATATAATACACCAGCACAGTTCCTGGTGCCCCCAAACAATGACAACAGTAACATCAAAAATGATCACAGAGGGGGCAGCTGGGTAGCTCAGTGGAGTGAGAGTCAGGCCTAGAGACAGGAGGTCCTAGGTTCAAACCCGGCCTCAGCCACTTCCCAGCTGTGTGACCCTGGGCAAGTCACTTGACCCCCATTGCCCACCCTTACCAACCTTCCACCTATGAGACAATACACCGAAGTACAAGGGTTTAAAAAAAACAAAACAAACAAACAAAAAAAATGATCACAGAAACTTGTGTGAAAATTTGTTTTTAAAATAAAATAACAATAAAACACTTAAAAAAAGAAAAAACTCAAAGACAATCACAGAACACTGTAACAGATTTAATAATGATGAAAATGTGACAGAGACACAATGTAAGCACATGCTGTTTGGAAAACAGCAATCATAGGCTTGCTCAACTTAAGGTTGCCACAAAACTATAATTTTTTTAAACCTTTACCTTCTATCTTAGAATTAGTACTGTGTATTGCTTCCAAGGCAAAAGAGATAGGGACAAGGAAATTGGGGTTAAGTGATTTGCCTAGAGTCACACAGCCAGGAAGTGTCTGAAGCCAAATTTGAACCCAGGATCTCCCATCTCTAGGTCTGACTCTCAATCCATTGAGCTGCCTAGCTGCTCCTAAATCTATCATTTGTTTGAAGAAAAAAAAAGCAATTATCTGCCATCTGCAATAAAAATGAAGCACAATAAACTGAGGCATGATGGTACTGCCCATGTTTTCTCAGTAAACAAGCCTTTCCAAACATATGGGATAGAAGGAGGGGGCAGAGAGCAGGGGGAAAACAGAGGGGATAAAATGAAGGCTGAGTGGTTATATTTGCAAAGTGGAACATGGGATGAAGACTGACTCCTTACCCCATCCCCAAACTGGCAGCCCCTGGGTGAGGCAAAGAAAAATAGTGGGGCTTTTCTTCTCTCCTGTGTCTCTCAGTTTCTTTCCCTATTTAAGTGTCTACCCTGGGAGGAAGGCAGGCATTGAAGAGATGAAGACTTCTTGCTCTCATCCACTGTGCTGGGGCTCAGACTCACTTATGCCATGCATCTCCAGCCCTTAGTGCAGCGCCTGACACATAGGAAACCTTGGATAAATGCTTGCTGACCAACTTTGCTTTTTCATCTTTTAAAAAAATTAATAATGTGGAATCAATAGTCATTGTGAGTCAAGAATTTGTTGAACTCTTACTCTGTATACAGCCTCTGTTCTCAATGGTATTGTTACAAAGAAAAAGGAATGGGGAAGCTAAAGTTGCCCAGTGGATGGAGAGGCAGACCTGGAGTTGGGAGGGCCTGAGTTCTAATCTGACCTCAGATATTTATTAGCTGAGTGACCCTGGCAAATGATTTCACCTCTGTTTGCCTTATTCTCTTAGAAAAGGGAAATGGTGCACCACTCTGGTATCTTTGCTAAGAAAACCATGAAATAGTCATGAAGAATCAAATACAACTATAACTTTTTTATATAACTATAATACATTAATAATAATATAATGAGGAGGAAGAGGATGATGATTTGTATTTCCATAGCACCTTGAGGTTTACAAAGACTTTTTCCTTGGAAATATCTGTGTAATATAGACAGTAGATAGTATCCCCATTTTACAGAAGATATTGAGGCTCAGGAGAGAGATAGACCCAGAAGGCAGAACTATAACCTATCTCCCAATGTACAGTGAAGGACAGTAGACACATCATAGCTAGGGTGGGGATAATGGAAAGTGTGGTGGACTTGGAGTAAGTCCTATCTCTGGAGTCATAAAGACCTGAGTTCAAATCCAATCTCAGACACTAGTTATGTGACCCTGGATGAGACATTTAACTTCTGTTTACCTTAGTTTCCTCATCAATAAAATGGAGATAATAATCATAGCACCTCCTCTCAGCAATTTAATGATCCAGAACAATTCTGAAGGATTTATGACAAAGAATGCTATCTACTGCCAGAGAAAGAACTGTTGGCTTCTAAATGCAGATCAAAGCATACAATTTTCACTTTAGTATACTGATGATTTTATTTTGGAGTTTGGGTTTTATATGAGTGTCCTTTTTTTAAAATGATGGATATGGAGGTATGTTTTGCATGATAATACCTGTATAACCCAGATCAAATTGCTTACCATCTCCAGAAGAGGGGAGGGAAGAGAGAGAGGGAGACAGTTTGGATCTTATAAGTGCGGAAAATATATGTTGAAATTTGCTATTATGTGAAATTGGGAAAATGATATCTTTGAATAAAGAAAAAAGAAAAATGAATAAATAATAGCACCTGCCTCCCAGGGTGGTTGTGCAGATCAAATAAGATAATAATTGTGAATTATTTAGCACAGTACATTGTAAGAATGACATAAATTTAAGTAATGATAATAATAACTGAGGCAGCTGGCATAGTATACCCAGGTCTGAATTTGGGAGGTCCTGGATTCTATAAAAATATCTTTAGATACTTCCTGACCCTGGGCAAGTCACTAAACCCCCGTTGCCTAGTCCTTACTACTCTCTTCTGCCTTGGAATTCATATACATTCTAAGACAGAGGGTACAGGTTTTTTTTAAAAAGCCTCTAAAGCAGACATTTTTTTTATTGATTAATTAAGAAAATTTTTCCATGGTTACATGATTCATGTTCTTTCCCTTCCCTCCTCCCTCTCCCCTCCTGTAGCCAGTGAACAATTCCACCAGGTTTTTACACGTGTCATTGATTAAGACCAATTTCTATATTATTGATATTTGCCCTAGAGTGATCGATTAGAGTCTACATCCCCAATCATATCCCCATCAAGCCATGTGATTAAGCAATTGTTTTTCTTCTGAGTTTCTGCTCCCACAGTTCTTTCTCTGGATATGAATAGCGTTCTTTCTCATAAGTCCTTCAGAATTGTCTTGGATCATTGCATTGCTGTAAAGCAAACATTCTTAATCTTTTTGGGGGTCATCGGATAAAAATAACTCTTTGGCCATCAGAAAAATCCTAGGGACCCTTTCTCAGTATAAGATTTTTAAATGCATAAAATCAAATCCAAGAGATTACAAAGGAAAACAATTATATTAAAATAAAAATTAAAAAACAGAAAATAAAAGTTATTTAAATATATGAAAAATAAGTTCATGAAGCATTAGTATAACCTATAACAGACTATTTACCACCTGGAGAGGGGGAGGGAGAGAAAGGGAGAGAGGAAGAGAATCTGAATCACAAAATGTTAGAAAACAATTATAAAAAATTATTTCTACACATAACAAAAAAAAACAAAAGTAAGGAAAAAATAAAGAAGTTCCTGGACCTCAGGCTAAGAACACTAGAGTCTAAAAATTATTTTCTTTCTTTTTTTTTTTAAACCCTTACCTTCTGTCTTGGAATTAATACTGTGTATTGGTTCCAAGGCAGAAGAGCGGTTAGGGTTAGACAATGGGAGTTAAATGACTTACCTAGGGTCACACAGCTAGGAACTATCCCAGGCCAGATTTGAACCTAGGACCACTTGTCTCTAGGTCTGGCTCTCAATCCACTGAGCTACCCAGCTGCCCCCTAAAAGTTATTTTCTAACAATAGCCAAGTCATTTAACTTGTCTGAGACTTGGTTTCACTATCTATAAAATGAGGATAGAATATCGACTGAGACCTTTCCCTTAGGACTGCTGTGGGGATCAAGTAAAATAATGTATGTAAAAGTGGTTTGCAAACTCTCAAATGCTTTATCTTTTGTTGTTTAGTTGTTTTTCAGTCATGTGGGACTCTGAGACTCCTTTGGGGGTTTTCTTGGAGAGGCTACTGTAGTGATATTTTGCCATTTCCTTCTCCTGCTCATTTTACAGATGAGGAAACTGAGGCTAACAGGGTTCAATGACTTGCCTTGGGTCACACACTGTAAATGTCTGAGACTGGATTTGAAATCAATAGGAGAGGTCTTCCTGAATCCAGAAGGGGTGCTCTTAAGATCACCTCATCTTATCTATACCTCCTGTTATTATTAGCCAAGCTGCCTCTGGCAAAGAAAAGGTGGGTATCTCCTGGGACTATTTAAGAGGACTGTAACTCTTGTTTCATAGATGCTAATGATGGGTTTCAGGTCAATCTTTGGCCTTGTTGGTCTCAAACTTTACATACATGGTTCAGTCTATTAGTTGACCCACAAGGCAATAATCCATGCCTCTAAGCCCAAAGTCACGAAGCCAGGTCCATCCCGATGGATGATGACCTCTCTCTGCACTTCTACTTGGCCCTTCAAGACAGCTGGAGGTATCCTAACCTGAATCTATTTGACAGAACCAACATTTTCCTGACATGAAACATTCAGAAGACTAAAAATAAGCCCCAGTCTCTTAGAGCATCCTGGGACCATGGACCGCAGATTGTGCCAACTCACAGTAGCCTCTTCCAGGAGGATGGAGCCATGTCTGGCTAGTGAGAGAGAGAGGAATCATTCTGGCAGAAGTCCCATTGATGTCCCACTTTTCTTCTCTGCAACAGAATCAGCTGGAAGCAATAGCTCTGAAATTCCTGGACAAAGTAGGCAGGAGCTCTTGAACAAAGTAAGGAGAGAACAGTGAATTGATAGCTACAAACTTCCTCAACCAAAAAGGACATTGTTGTCTGTCTTTAAACTTGGAAGGAAGTGGCAACAGAAACTCTATCCTTCTTTCCCTGGCTATTTTAGAAGGAAATTAAAATTACCTGGAGCAGTTAGTGAGTTGGCTCAGTGGATAGAGAGCCAAGCCTAAATGAGGGAGGTCCTGGGTTCAAATGTGATCTCAGACCCTTCCTAGCTGTGTGACTCAGAACAAGTCACTTTGCCTAGACCTTGAGGCTCTTCTACCTCGAAACCAATATACAGTATTGATTCTAAGATGGAAGGTAAGGAGAAAAAAAAGAAAGAAATGGACGTTCATTAGTTCCTCTGTAATTTAATAGTCTTCCTCTGAGTAAATAGAGTGTTCACCAATAAGAATTAAAAAAAAAAAAAAAAAAGCCTTTCCAAGTGTCTGGGATCCAGGAGATGACCAATTTTTGTTTCAATAAATAGAGGTGGATTTTTACCACTAGCTAATTCTGCCTGTCAGACAGATTCACCAATGAGTCCTGGCATTAACCAAACCAGGCAGAAAAACTGGTTTGGGGGTGGGTGGAGATAGAGGTGGAGACTAACTCCTTGTGACATGGGTGGAGGCTGTGGGTACACTCAGGATCCTATGTGACACTTTGGGGCACTCCGGTAGTACAAGCAGCCCATGGCAGCTTGTGGCTTACAGGAAAACAGGGTATCATTTAATTAATTAACAAGCCAGGAAGTATAATATATAATTTGCCAATCAGGAAGCTTTATACTCAAGCTACTAGCCCAGTGTTCTCATCAAGGTCTCTCTGACACATGGGTCATTGAGTTTCCTCTCCCCTCCTTTCCTCTTTCCCCTGCCCCACCCTCAAGCTGGGTTTCATGGCTAATAAGTTTTTTTGGGGGGGAACCCCCTAATGGCTGGATTCAAAACTGATATAGGATCTGATATGGCACATGACTGAAATTACTAAAGGAAAAGGAAAATCTCTGGCTTGCTACTTTCCACCTGAGAAAGTCTCTGTTCTTTTTTTTGTTTGTTTGTTTTTAAACCCTTAACTTCTATCTTAGACTCAATATTGGCTCCAAAGCAGAAGAGCGGTAAGGGGATAGGCAATGGGGGTTAAGTGACTTGCCCAGGGTCACACAGCTAGGAAGTATCTGAGTCCAAATTTAAACCCAGGATCTCTCATCTCTCAATCTATGAGCCATCTACCTGCCCCCCACTCCATTCTTTTTTTGACCAACCACCACAATCAGTAGACAAAGGCACTGAAATTGCAGTGGTTTAATTTATTTAATATACTGTCTCTTACATAATATTATATAATAATCTGTCTCTTTTCTTTATTTTATTTATTCCATGTTACACCTCCATGGAACATTCTACCTAGTCAGCCCTTAAAGATTTGCTCTTCCAGCCTTTCTTTTGGCATTCTTAGCTTAGGGTCAGTTTCAAAGCAGTTGGCCTGTTTTCTTCCACTCTTTACCCTCTGTCTTCTTCCATCTTTTATCCTCCACAAGCAGCTGGTGGTAAGTTAATTGGTTGACTATGGGTTTGGCTCCCTAGGCAAGGGAGGAACAGGAGCTCAAGGAGGTGGTTCAATCTCCCTGCCTTCTCACCAGCACAGCTACAAGTCTGATCTTGTCTCTGTAATCCCTATCATCTGTTTTCTGGGTCTAGCTTTTCCTGATAATGGGCTGTGCCTTCTGCTCTAGGGCATCGAAGATTGGCTCATAGAATAATAGTTAGAGGTGGAAGGGACCATCTAGTTCAGCCCCATCATTTTATTCTTTTTTCTTTTCAGCCCCATCATTTTAAAGATGAGGAAACTGAGGCTGAGACAGAATGTGATTTGCCTAAATTCTCACTGTTAATATGTTCTAGAGACAGGATTTGAACATGGTCTTGACCACTGCAGTCTCAGTCTGCTAGTCAGGCAATCAACTGCTACTTATCCCTGTGTGAGGCAAATAGACTTGAAGTGATTTTTTTTTTTCCTTTTTGTTGCCATTCAAAACATTTTCATATTGGTCATTGTTCTAAGTCCAAAGTCATACCAAAATCCCCAAATCCCAAAATAAAACCATAAATACACTGATGTGAAAGACAACTCCAACATTTTTTCCTCTGGAGGTGGACAGCATTCTTTGTCAGAAGTCTTTCAGAATTGTCCAAGATCCAATCCCGAGGGACTTATGGTAAAGAATGCTATCCACATTCAGAGGAAGAACTGCAGGAGAGGAAACACAGAAGAAAAGCAACTACTTGAACTCATGGGTGGATGCAGACATGATTGGGGATGCAGACTCAAAATGATCACACCAAAGCAACTATCAATAATATGTAAATAAGTCTTATCAATGACACATGTTAAAACCAGTAGAAATGCATATCGGCCATGGGAGAAGGGGTGGTCGGGGGGAGAAGGGGAAAGTAAGAGCATAAATCATGTAACCATGTTAACTTTTCTAAAAAATAAATATTAATAAATGGGAAAAAAAAGAATTGTCCAAGATCAGTGTATTGCTGAGAGTAGTCAAGTTTTCACAGATAATCATCGTCCAATTTTGTGTACAATGTTCTCCTGGTTCTGCTTATTTTGCTTTGCATCAGTTCCACGGATCTTTCCAGCTTTTTCTGAAATCATTTTATCATTTCTTCCAGCACCACAATTTGTTCAGCCATCTCACTATTGATGGACACCGCTTTAGTTTTCAATTCTTTGCCATAACAAAAAGAGCAGCTATAAATATTTTTGTACAAGTAGGTCCTTTCCTCTTTTTTTATGATCTCTTTGAAACACAGACCCAAGCAGTGGTATTACTGGATCAAAGGATATGCACAGTTTTATAGTTCTTTGGATATAGTTCCAAATTGCCCTCCAGAATGGTTGAATCAGTTCACAACTCTACCAACAATGCATTCATATCCCAATTTTGTCACATCCCCTCCAACATTTACCACTTTCTTTTATTACCATATTGGCCAATCTGAGAGGTGTGAGGTGGTACCTCAAGAGTTGTTTTAATTTGTATTTCTTTAATCAAGAGTGATTTAGAACACTTTTTCATATGATTATTGATGGTTTTGACTTCCTGAAGTGATTTTTTTATTCCTCATATATCACATGCAACAGAGTACAGGTAAATATTTAAGTACCAGCTTTCTGGAGGGAGGTAAGCAAGGTACACCTTTAAGTTTAATCCACGTGAACATTTTCTCCATCATTTTTTAAAGTCCAGAAATCAATAAAACAACAAATTGAACCCTGTTTTATAGCTTGATAATTTCCAAGGTGTAAATGTACACTCAGAACTTAACAATCAGCTCTTGTGACCTACTTTCTCCCAACTGATTCTGACCCTTCCCCTCCCAACAGAGGAATAATAAGTCTTTCTCTTGGGCATAGGAAGAAAGAGATCTCATTCCCCTCCTCCTCATGGCTGTTTGTTCCAGAACATGTATGCTTTGTGGCTAAGCTGTGTTCCTGTAAGTTTGCACTTCCCTAAAATGTAGTGAAAGGGAAAGGGCAGGAGTTCTCTGCTCCATGAATGACCATCACTCATTCTGGGCCCAGGGGTAAATAAAAATATGGAGAAAAAGAGGCAGATCTTGGACACAGGTTACAACCCAATTGGATTTACTTTCTGTAAAGTCTAATCTTAGATACATATATTATTTTGGTTTGCCTGATTTCATAAGTTTGAGGATGTCTCGTGTCAAGAAGAGAAAGGTAAGGTCGTGTCAAGAACATCGGATTCACAGGCAGAAGATCCTGGTATCCTGGCTTAACTACTTTCTGTCTGGGTCACCTTGTGCCCACTTTTATTTCTTAGGGTCTCCATTGCTTCCTCAACTATAAAATGAGTAGGTTGGACTAGATAATTTCTAAGGTCTCAATCCTTATGAATTAAGTCATATTAAGCTAAACCCAAGGAGACCCCAGGACTATATTTCATAGCAGATAAATTTCCTGATGCTACTCATATTATTTTTATGCTGTTTTCATTCATTAAAAATGAATGAATTTGAAAACCTCATTCCTTCTCTGTGTTATATAATTAAATTTATTTTGAGAGACTGGGTTTTGGTTAAGAATATCAGTTTATTGATTAGGCTACCATTTTAACCAATAAAATGATAGGGCAGTGATGGTGAACCTTTTGGAGACTGAGTGCCCAAATTGCAACTCTCACTCCACATGTGAGCCCCCTACCTTACTCCAGACATGGGAGGGAGGAAGTGCTCCCATTGGGCTGCTGGGCAGAGGAGTGGGCCATATGAGAAATGTCCTCAGGTGAGTGTGGAGAGGGAAAGGGGAACAGTCCCCTCTGGCATGCATGCCATAAGTTTGCCTACACAGTGATAGGGTATTGGTGCTCTCTGTGACCAAAGACCCCACACATTCCTTAGGTCAGTGATGGGCAAAATAGGGCCTGCAGGCCAGATGTGGCGCCCTGAAATGTTCTATCCGGACATGGGACATTATTCCTAATCTGATGAATATAATGAGTAGGATACAATACATTGAAACTTCAAAAGAGTTGCCTTAGAAACAGACTGACAGATGAGCATTTCCTTTCCTTTGGCCCCTCTTTAAAAAGTTTGCCTATCACTGCCTTAGACAGATCTATAAATGGAATTTTAGGAGCTTATTATTCAGCCTATCCCTTGAACATCCTAAGCCGTCTTTAATTGGTAAATAGCTAATTAGAAGGTGGTCCATCAAAAGTTCAGATTTTTCTCAAATCAACAGGTAATGGTTGTCACTATTGTCATAATAGGAAGGAAAAGAATCATTATAAAACATTCTTGCTAGTTAGAATTTGTGAGAGGAACAAATTCCTTAAGGACAAAGAAAATGCAAAAATCTATAGCTTGGATATTGCCTGAGATCAAGACCTCAGCTCAGTAATTCCAATATACAAGGATTGGGGCCTTTCCATTCTAGGGCCTTGATATAAGAATGAAATAATTCCATCTGTCATTCAATTACATTGGTGTGTGGGATGTTCAGAGTGGACAAGCACTTTTGGTGTGAGGGCTTGCCAAGTGCTTTTCAGGGCTGCTGATCCACCTTTGGAACCCACTTTTCACCCAGCTCTCTTCTGTGGCTCTAAGAAAATCTAGCACGAGCAGAGGTTACATCTTGGTAAAACCATCTTGGGGGATGGACTAAACCAGGTTGAGGGTAACTCACCGGCCACAAACTCATCATTATTCCCTGATGGAATGGGCAAATGAGAATAATTTTTTTCAACAGCCATGAAGGGGGCTGAAGTAGCTGCTGAAGAGTGCTTGGAGCTTGGGCTGACACCAAAGATGTCAAGGTCAATCCCAGTCATTCTGACATTTGTCTTGCCACTGGACTTAGGTGACTCTGGAAGAGAGAATAAGGCTGATGACTTTGTGCAACTCTGCCTTACAAATCTAATTCATGGGCAAGTCAAGAAATCACTCTCATGATGTCATTAGCCCTCTTCAAAAAGGAAGGACAATTTCTTTTTCTGATATGGGATTAAGTATTCTATTTCTTCTGCTGTTAATCTAGGCAATTTATATTTTTGTAAATATTCATCCATATCACCTAGATTGCTATATTTATTGCCATATAATTGGGCAAAATAGTTTTTAATGATTGCCTTAATTTCCTCTTCATTAGAGGTGAGGTCCCCCACCAACTGTTCTGGACATACCGCCAGCCACTGAACTACTTCAGGTGAACACAGGCCCACCTACCAAAGCTGAGATCGTCAAAGCCATTAAGACCATGAAAAACGGCAAGGCTGCAGGTCCAGACGGCATTCCCCCTGAGGTACTCAAGGCAGATCCAGAAATGTCAGCGGAGATGCTACAGCCTCCTACAGAAGATCTGGGAACAGGAACAAGTCCCGACAGACTGGAAGCTAGGCTACCTGGTGAAGCTACCCAAGAAAGGTGACCTATCCCAATGCAGCAATTGGCGAGGAATCATGCTTTTATCCGCTCCCAGCAAAATCCTGACTAGAGTAATCCTAGAAAGACTGAAGGAGGCCTTGGACAAGAAACTGAGAACAGAACAAGCAGGGTTTTGCCAGCACAGATCGTGCACTGACCACATCATTACCTTACGAATCATCATCGAACAGTCCATCGAATGGCAGTCCCCCCTCTACATGACTTTCATGGATTTCGAGAAGGCATTTGACAGCGTGGACAGGAACATCATCTGGAGTTTGATGCAGCACTATGGGATTCCCCTGAAGCTCATCAACATTATTCAGCGACTATACGAAGACTCTACCTGCCAGGTCATCCACAATGGGAAACTGATGGCTCCCCTCACAGTGAAGACCGGAGTGAAGCAAGGTTGCATGCTCTCGCCTCTTATCTTCTTGATGGTTATAGATTGGATCATGAGAAGAACTACCAAGGACAGCAATGCGGGCATCCAATAGACTCTTACCAAGTAGCTAGAGGACCTTGACTTCGCGGATGACATCTGTCTCCTTTCTCACAAGCAGCAGGATGCGCAATCCAAACTTGCACGACTCTCTGAAGAAGCGGAGAAGACTGGTCTGAAGATCAGCAAGAAGAAGACCGAGGTGATCACAGTCAACAGCAGAAAGGACCTGCCAATCCAACTACAGGGAGAAAACATCAAGGAGATGGACCACTTCACCTACTTGGGTAGCATAGTCAGTAAGGACGGTGGGGCAGATGAGGACATCAGAAGCCGAATCAACAAAGCCAGACATGCATTTAACACCTTGTGGTCTTTCTGGACCTCCAGAGCACTGTCCCTCATCACTAAGCTCCGAATCTTCGACACCAACGTAAAGGCCGTCCTCCTATATGGATCAGAAAGCTGGAGAGTGACGAGCGCTAACACCAATAAACTCCAGGTCTTTGTTAACAGATGCCTACGTCACATCTTGAACATCAGATGGCCTGAAAAGATTTCCAATACCAGACTCTGGGAAAGAACAATTCAGTATCCTATCAGTCAGGACGTAAAGAAACGAAAGTGGAGATGGATAGGACATACACTACGAAAATTGGAGGACAACGTTGCCAGACAAGCACTGAGCTGGAATCCACCAGGGAGGAGGAAAGTCGGAAGGCCAAAACAGACCTGGCAAAGATCTGCTGAAAACAAAACAAAGGCCATCGGAATGATATGGGCCCAGCTGGGGGAAGTTGCCCAGAACAGAGTCCTTTGGCGTGAGATGGTTGCGGCCCTATGCTCCTCTGGGAGCTAACAGGAATAACACATAACACAAGAGGTGAGGTCTCCCTTTTCATCTTTGATACTGTTAATTTGGTTTCCTTCTTTCCTTTTTTTTATTAGATTGACCAGTACTTTGTCTATTTTATGTTTTTTTTTAAATACCAGCTTCTAGTCTTATTTATTAATTCAATAGTTCTTTTACTTTCAATTTTATTAATTTCTCCTTTGATTTTTAGTATTTCTAATTTAGTTTTCATCTGAGGATTTTTAATTTGTTCATTTTCTAGTTTTTTAAGTTGCACGCCCAATTCATTAATCTCTGCCCTCCCTAATTTGTTAATATATGCACTCATATAATAAATTTTCCCCTTAAACTGCTTTGGCTGCATCTCATAGGTTTTGGTAAGAAGTCTCATAACTGTCATTGTCTTCAATGAAATTATTAATTGTTTCTATGATTTGTTTTTACTAAATTATTTTGGTGAATCATATTATTTAATTTCCAATTAGTTTTTGGTTTGCCTCTCCATATATTCTTACTAATGACCATTTTTATTGCATTATTATCTGATAAGGTTGCATTTATTATTTCTGCTTTTTTGCATGTTTTCCATGTTTCTATGCCCTATTACATGGTCTGTCTTTGTGAATGTTCCATGTGCTGATGAAAAGAAAGTGTATTCCTTCTTGTCCCTATTTATTTTTCTCCATATATCTATTAATTCTAATTTTTCTAGGGTTTCATTCACCTCTCTTATCTCTTTCTTATTAATTTTTTGGTTTGATTTATCTAGATCTGACAGGGGAAGGTTGAGGTCCCCCGCTAGTATAGTTTTGCTATCTAAGGAATACTACTGTGCTCAAAGGAATAATAAACTGGAGGAATTCCATGTGAACTGGAAAGACCTCCAGGAATTGATGCAGAGTGAAAGGAGCTGAGCCAGAAGAACATTGTACACAGAGACGGATACACTGTGGTAAAATTGAATGTAATGGATTTCTGTACTAACAGCAATGCAATGACCCAGGACAATTCTGAGGGACTTATGGAAAAGAACTCTACCCACATTCAGAGGAATTACTAGAGGACTGGAAACACAGAAGAAAAACAACTGCTTGAACACATGGGTTGATGTGGACATGATTGGGGATATAGACTCAAAACGACCACACCAATGCAACTATCAATAATATGGAAATAGGTCTTGATTGATGACACATGTTAAAACCAGTGGAAATGCATGTTGGCTATGGGGAAGGGGAGTTTGGGGGGGGGGTAAAGGGGAAAGTAAGAACATGAATCATGTAACCATGGAAAATTTTTCTAAAAAATTAAAAAATAAAAAAAACCCCACAACTATCAAGTGTTAAAAAAAAAAAAGACAAACAACAACAGGATGCTATGTATGCTTGCTCAGTGCCTCTTAGTGCACATTGGCAAAAGCAGTTTTAGATTTTGGTTATGGTTGTGGAATCTGAAGTTCAAATTGGGATCATGACTTGGACTTTGTTCATATTGAACTCTAACCAGCTGAGCTAACCAGATGGGATTAAACCATGCATTCTTTTTCTTTTCTTTAAAAAAATTTTTTTTTACATTGATACAATTTTTAATAATCATTTTCTGAAATTTTGCAATTCATGTTCTCTCTTCCTCCCAGTCCCAAGAAAGGAGGCAATATGCTCTAGGTTGTACAAGTATAAGTTATTACCATACAATACATATTTCCATGTTCGTCCTGTTGTGAAAGAAGACACATATTGCTTACACTAGAGAATAATTTATCGAGAAAATAACATGAAAAATGGTATGCTTCAATTTATATTCAGACTCTGTCAATTCTTTCTAAGGTGGTGGATATCTTTTTTTCGTCATGAGTCCCAGTCCTAGATCCTTGAAACCATGCATTCTTATTCATCTTTCCGGCATATGGGCAGCAAGGCGGCCCAGAGGACAGAATGCTGGGCCTGGGCTTAGGAAGAACCGAGTTCAAATCCAGAAAATCTTGCTGGGCGACCATGGGGAAGTCAATTGACCTCTGACTGCCTCAGTTTCTTCAACTGTAAAATGGGGACAATAGAAATACCTATTCTGGAGAGTTGTTGTGAAGATGAGGTAATATTTATAAAGCATTTGGTATAGTGCCTGACCTCACATAGGTGCTATATAAATGCACATTCTCTTCCCTCTTTCCAACAAGTAGCTACTGAATACCTATTTAACTAAGACCATATCTACATGATAATGGATTAATACTATGGGAAAGAATTGGATAAGAACTTGGAGGCATTAGTTTCTCCTGATATCGATCCTGTCTATGATACATTTCATCAGTATATATACTGCAGTGGGGACAGGATACATTTTTGAGAAACTGCTTCCATTCCAAATTCTCTGTAGTTGGCAACAGTAAGCAGAGAAGGAAAGGGAAAGAAAAGGCATGAGCATTGGCAACACGCCAGGTATTGTACTAAGAGCTTTTTACAAATAGTATCTTACTTTAGCAACAATGAATATAGTGACATAGGAAAGATTGTAGAATTTTAGAAGTGAAAGGTGAATTAGATATCTTAGGATTCAGGAGTTTTTTGTTGTTGTTGTTGTTTTTAATTAACCTTTAGCTTCTGTCTAGAATCTCCCTTGGCTGGCTAGAAGGTTATGATTCTGGGCTTTATGGTGCCATGAAAATCAAAATTCTTTCTTCTTATAGAGGGTTCACAACCATTGTTGATACATTACCCTTTAAGCGTATGGGCAAACACATTTATATCTGCTCTGGGTCTGTGCCCCAAGATAATCATTTCAGTTCCTGGGGAAGTGATCACACATGGACATAGGTTCTCCCCTTTCTCCCCTCTGCTGATTGGTCCTCTGAATCCAGCAGGTCCAAGAGAGGGGGGCAGAATGGTCTCATTGCTCACTTTTACAAACCACCATGAGGGGTGGCTGCTCAGGCAAGAGTTCATTCCTCTAATCTTCCATCAGATAATCATGCAAGTCACCTGTGACATCTCAGTAAGGCTCTACTGGGTATCCTTGCACTTTTGGCTATCTTTAGACACCCTGTATTCTCTTCAGGTTTATTGGGGGAACTCATCAAATTAAACAGAGACTTATCAATCACTCCCTGCCTAATAACTGTCACACAGTGATCCTTATGTTAATGTTATTGACCTCACAGGGTTGTTATGAAGAATGTGCTTTATACAGCTTAAAGCTATGTAAGGATGACATCACTTAAAAAAAATCATACCTTCTTTTTAAAAACTTTTCTTAGAATCAATAAAATATTAAAATGCTTTATTTTCATAATTAAACATGTTATAGTAGAACATGTATAATTTATTAATATGCACATATAGGCAAAGTATTGAAGTTTTTTATTGATGGGGTACATAATCAAAAACATTTGGAGGGGGCAGCTAGGTGGCTCAGTAGAATGAAAGAGCCAGGCTTAGAGACGGGAGGTCCTGAGTTCAAATCTGACCTCAAACATTTCCTAGCTATGTGACCCTGGGCAAGTCACTTAACCCTTATTGCCTACCCCTTACTGCTCTTCTGCCTTGGAGCCAATATAAAGTATTGATTCTAAGATGGAAGGTAAGGGTTTAAGAAAAAAAAATTTGGAGCTAATTGATATAAGCATGGGCTAAGGCAGCCCATGTCATGTTCCAAGGTAGAAGAATGGTATGGGCTAGGCAATGGGGATTAAATGACTTGCCCATGGTCAGTTAGCTAGGACTTATTTGAGGCCAAATTTGAACCCAGGACTGCCTGTCTCCAGGCCTGGCTCTCTCTCCACTGAGCCACTTAGTTGCTTCCAACATCACTTCTTTTGATCATATATCATACTTCCTTAATATGAATAAAATTTTCACAATTTTAAAATTGTTTTCACATGCATGTGATTGAACAAGTTTCCTTAGAGGCATTCAAAGATGCTGCAGAAACTCTAGTTTTAACCTCCTCTTCAAAATTCTCACACTATTATTCTTTTTGTGAAGATAGAATTATCTCTGTCTATTTTAATGAAATCAATCAGCAATCTTTAACTCAATCAGTCAAGAATGCAAAACACCCCTACGTAACACTTAAGTAAGAGAGTTCATTAGTCAAAAACTCTCACCTCCAAAGGGGACTGTCCAGTCTGGGTAGGACTAAGTAAATTGAAAGACTGCAATTGGTTTCTGTGAAGAAGAAGGAGAGACAGGAAATGACGTGGAAAATGGGGTTAAAAAGAGATCAACATAGGCTGGAGAGGTGGGCCTTCTACCATTCCTTTCCTGGCTTTTGGAGAGATTGGTTCCAGAGATTCCTGTCTTGGCTTTGGAGGAGACTCTTTCCCTGGATCCTAAGTTGGCTTGCTGGGTGAGTGGCTCAGGCTGTAGAGGAGGTTGTGCACATGGGCTTCTGGCTGAAGACTCCATGAGGAGATTGAAACCTGAAGAAGGGACCTGAGGAAGCCTCTGTGCTGAACTGGACTTCACTTCCCTGAGAAGCTCCTAGGGGCTGGTAGGCTTGTTAAGAATCTGTTTCTTTATCTACATTTCCCACTTTCACTCTTTCCACTTCTTTGTAAGTAAGAGCTATTAAAAGTAATTTTGACTTAAGCTATAGTATTTTAAAATTGGTGACCACAATATTACTTTATAACTCTCTTATTGAGTCAAAAACCCCAATTTTAATCCTTACACCCAATTCTTCAGGAAACTGGACTCCTCCCCATTCCTAAATTACAGTTCTCATTGCCCACCACATCTCTGACTTTGTTCACATTTGTTACAATTAAAATTCTCTGGAGACTGTAAATTAATTTACAATTATTTATTAAATAATGAAAAGCAGGCTGGAGAAAGAAAAGGCACATAGTCCCATGGCTGCCCACACATCTTCTCTAGCTAATCCGAGCAGCTTGTTGCTCCCCTCACATCTCTGTTTGGCCCTGCTGCTTGGCCAGAACAGCCCCAAAAACTTCCTTGATTCATAACGTACACCCCACCTCTGTGATGCCACTTTTTCTGGGTCTCCCTGAGTGGATGAGCTTGACCTCAGTCTGGGTCAAAGGCCTGCCTGCTGGATGTGGCAAAAGAGGCAAGCATCTTCTAGGACACCAGGGAGCCAAGAGGCTTACAGAGATAAGCCTCAGGCCTTGTTTTTATCCCAATCAAAGGGTGAGGATGAAACTAAAATGGATTTTCAAATTCAAATGAAACTTTCCTTTCCTTTTATTCATTCATTTATTTATTTACTCACCCCCATAATCTTATTTAATTAATTTAGAATATTTTTCCATAGTTATATGATTCATGTTCTTTCCCTTCCCTCCTTCCACCCCCATCCTGTAGCCAATGCGCAATTCCACTGGGTTTAACAAGTGTCATTGATCAAGACCTATTTCCATATTATTAATGTTTGCAATAGGTTGATTGTTTAGATTCTACATCCCCAATAATAGCCCCATCAACCCATGTGATCAAGCAGTTGTTTTTCTTCCCTGTTTCTGCTCCCACAGTTCTTCCTCTGAAGGTGGGTAGTGTTCTTTTTCATAAGTCCCTCAGAATTGACCTGGATCATTGCATTGCTGCTAGTAGAGAAGTCCATTACATTCAATTGTACCATAGTGTATCCGTCTCTGTATATAAGGTTCTTCTGGTTCTGCTCCTTTCACTCTGCATCAATTCCTGGAGGTCTTTCCAGTTCACATGGAATTCCTCCAGTTCATTATTTCTTTTTGCACAGTAGTATTCCATCACCAACAGATACCACAATTTGTTCAGTCATTCCTCAATTGAAGAACATCCCCTCATATTCAAATTTTTTGCTACCACAAAGAGTGAGGCTATAAATATTTTTGTACAAGTCTTTTTCCTTATTATCTCTTTGGGGTATAAAACTTTCCTTTTAAAAAGGAATGCAGAATCTTGTGGTTTGGCAGGGATATGATTGGGGTTTTGACTTTAAGAGATCACTCTACTGCAAATATGGAAATAGGTTTTGATACATGTATAACCCAGTGGAATTGTTTGTCAGCTCTGGAAGTGGGGAGGGAAGAGCAGGGGGAATGGGGAGGGATGGAGGGAGAGAGGGATCATGAATCATGCAACCATGGAAAAATATTCTAAGTAAAATTTAAAAATAAAATAAAAAGTAATGCATGGGAACTGCGGCTTGGAGCTACAACTTGGGACTTTGATCTGGGATTCTGGCTCTTGGACTGCTTCTGGGTAAGACTGCTCCTGGATCTTCTTTGGAGCTTCAGCTTGGACATTGGAGACGATGGCAAATTGGCGTCTTCCTTTCCTTTAAAAATGAACTGAGGCTTCCGGGTTAAGATGGCGGCAGAGTAAGAAGCAGCTCTTAACCTCTCCTGACCGAAACACACAAAACTCCTCAAGGGGACATAAAAACAAGTCCAGACGAACGGAGGAACCCCACAACAGGGCACAGCGTGGAAGGTACATGGAATCGAGACATTTCCAGGCTAAAAAGGGCTCTCACTCACTCAATCGCGGGCTGAGCAACCGCCCCACCCCCACCCCCTCCACACTCACCTATAGCTCCGAACCCAGCTAAAAAGAAATAGAGCAAGTTTGGGGCACCCATCGAGTCATCAGCAGCTCCGGGACCTGTTCCTGAGAGCAGCAAGACTTAGGACCCCATTAAGTCAAGAACGCACGCGAAATCTGAGCGCGCGGGAGCAGAGAGTGGACGCTGGGAGCAGAGTGCCGGCTGAGCAGAGGCGTCGGTGCCGGCTGAGCAGAGGCGTGGGTGGAGGCAGACACAACCAGGAACTAAAGCCTAAGTGGTGAACCAGTGCAGACGGGTATACGACTGTGGAAGTAGCTCCCTGAGACTTGTAAAGGAACCTCCTGCAGAGGATCAAGCAAGGGAATCCACCAGGGGGCTTGACCTTGGAAAAAACTAGAACTCAGACCTCAGGAGCCAATAGATCTCTGACAGACACTGAGCGCGAGGATAAACCTGAGAAGCTGCTGGGCTAATGATGGCTAATCAGTTACAGGAAATTCAGAAGAGAAAGAATAATAACAAAAAAAAGAAGTCTCTAACACTCGACAGCTTTTACACAGAGAAAATCCAGACAACCGAGCAAACAGAGGAGGAGAACAAACAACCATCCAGACCCTCCCCAAATAAGGAAAACTCCCCACAAGCTATGGAAGAGTTCAAATCTGAGATTTTGAGGAAAATGGAAGAGATCTGGCAAGAAAATAACAGTTTAAAAGGTAGAATCTTGCAACTGGAAAGCGAGGCTCAGAAACCAAATGAACTGATAAGCAAATTGAACACAAGAAATGACCAGATTGAAAAGGAATACCAGAAGATTATGGCCGAAAACAAGAAGATTATGGCCGAAAACCAAAAGACTATGGCCGTTTACCAGAAGATTATGGCCGAAAACCAAAAGATTATAGCCAAAAATCAATCCCTAAAGGCTAGAATTGAGCAAGTAGAAACTAATGATCTCTCAAGACAACAAGAACAAATAAAACAAAGCCAAAAGACTGAAAAAATAGAAGGAAACATGAAATATCTCAATGAGAGAGTGACAGACCAAGAAAACCGGTCTAGAAGAGACAATTTGAGAATAATCGGTCTTCCAGAAAAACCAGTAATTAATAAAAACCTGGACTCTATACTAACAGAAATAATTCAGCAAAATTGCCCTGAAGTCCTACAACAAGAGGGCAATATAGACATTGAAAGGATTCATAGAACACCTGCGGCATTCGATCAAGAAAGGAAAACACCAAGAAACATCATTGCAAAATTCAAGAGTTTCCAAGCAAAAGAAAAAATCTTACAAGAAGCCAGAAAGAAACAATTCAAATATCAAGGAGCAACAATCAGGATCACACAGGATCTGGCAGCCTCAACACTAAAAGACCGCAAGGCGTGGAATACAATATTCAGAAAGGCAAGAGAGCTGGGCCTGCAACCACGGATCAACTACCCATCAAAATTGACTATATATTTCCAAGGGAAAGTATGGGCATTCAACAAAATTGAAGAATTCCAGGTATTTGCACAGAAAAGACCGGGGCTAAATGGAAAGTTTGATATCCAACCACAAAAATCGAGAGAAACCTGAAAAGGTAAATAAGATACAGAAGGGAAAGAAAGAAAACTTATAATTTTTAAATTTGCCTTTTTAAGGGCCTCAGTGAGATCTAATGATCTGTATTCCTTTGTAGAGAAATGTTATGTTTAATTCTCTGTAGTGAACTCTATTCACTATTATAATATTCACTATTATGGTAATCAGAAGAATAATTAACAGGGTGAGGGTGGAACACTAAATAATCTAAGATGGCATGGGGGATGGGAAAGAGGGGGAGAATAGCAGGGGACACCAAGAGAAACTTGAGCGAATAAGAAAATAGAATATTCTATTACACACAAAGAGGGCATGGGAGAGAGAGGGGACAAATACTATTATAAGAAGGAGAGGAAGAGAGCATAAAGAGGTAATAATCAAACCTTACTCTCAGTGTAATCAACCCGGAGAG
>NC_058133.1:261845334-261886007 GCF_016433145.1 Gracilinanus agilis | reverse complement strand
TATAAAACATCAAGCCATTCCCCAATTGATAAATGGGCAAGAGACATGAATAGGCAATTTTCAGGTAAAGAAATCAAAAGTATCAATAAGCACATGAGAAAGTGTTCCAAATCTCTAATAATTAGAGAAATGCAAATCAAAACAACTCTGAGGTATCACCTCACACCTAGCAGATTGGCTAAAATGAAAGAAGGGGAGAGTAATGAATGCTGGAGGGGATGTGGCAAAATTGGGACATTGATGCATTGTTGGTGGAGTTGTGAACTGATCCAGCCATTCTGGCTGGCAATTTGGAATCACGCTCAAAGGGCTATAAAAGAATGCTTGCCCTTTGATCCAGCCATACCATTGTTGGGTTTGTACCCCAAAGAGATCATAGATAAACAGACTTGTACGAAAATATTCATAGCTGCGCTTTTTGTGGTGGCAACAAATTGGAAAAGGAGGGAATGTCCTTCAATTGGGGAATGGCTGAACAAACTGTGGTATATGCGGGTGATGGAATACTATTGTGCTCAAAGGAATAATAAACTGGAGGAATTCCATGTGAACTAGAAAGACCTCCAGGAATTGATGCAGAGTGAAAGGAACAGAGCCAGAAGAACTCTATACACAGAGACTGATATACTGTGGTAAAATTGAATGTAATGGACCTCTGTACCAGCAGCAATGCAATGACCCAGGACAATTCTGAGGGATTTATGGTAAAGACGCTACCCACATTCAGAGGAAGGACTGCAGGAGAGGAAACATATAAGAAAAACAACTGCTTGAACGCATGGGTCGGGGTGGACATGATTGAGGGTGTGGACTCGAAACTACCACACCAATGCAACTACCAACAATTTGGAAATTGGTCTTGATCAAGGACACATGACAAAACTAGTGGAAATGTGCATCGGCCATGGGTGGGGGGGGGTGCAGGAGGGGGGGTTGAAGGGGAAAGGTGGAGCATGAATCATGTAACCATGTTAAAAATGAATATTTATAAATGTTAAAAAAAATGAACTGAAATGTGTATAGATCTGCTAAATAAAAGCATTTAGAAATCTATTCCAGAAAACTGGAAAAAAAAAAAAAAAGTAATGCATGGTATAGATTCGTGTTAAATTCTTACAGTTTCCTATATCTGGAATGTTCAACTCTATCATCATCCTTCAAGACTCCCAAAAAACTCTTGCTTCCATGAGGTCTTATATAATTCCCTTTAATTTCTTTAGTGTCCTGGACCCCTTTAGTAGTCTAGTGGTACCTACAGACCTTCTTCTTCCCAGAATAATGTTTATAAATACATATAATAAAATATATGGGATTATAAAGGAAACCTATTATATTGAAATACAGGTATCAAAACATTTTTCCACCTTTTTTTTGAGGCAAATAGGGTGAAGTGACTTGCCCAGGGTTACACAGCTAATAAGTATCTGAGGCTGGATTTGAAGATGAAAATATTTTAAAAAATCAAGTTCCCAGGCTTTAGGTAAAGAATTCCTGGGGCAGCTGGGTAGCTCAGTGGATTGAGAGCCAGGCCTAGAGACGGGAGGTCCTAGGTTCAAATCTGGCCTCAGACATGTCCTAGCTGTGTGACCCTGGGCAAGTCACTTGACCCCCATTGCCCACCCTTACCACTCTTCCACCAAGAAGCTAATACACAGCAGTTAAGGGTTTAAAAAAAAAAAAAGAATAAAAAAAAAAGAATTCCTGTGGTTTCTCCCTCCTCAGGAAAAAGTATCCTCAGGGACACTTTCAATTTTTTTTAGGTGTTGCTTAGGTTCCATTTTGTATACAGGGTTTTTACATTTTGAATAATGTGAGATCTAGAAATTTTTTGGCTCCCCTAATGCCCTTGCAAAGTTAGAAGATCAGATATCAACTCACTACCTTAGAAACTACCGTGAGGCACAGGCCACAGTTTCAGTTAGAGCCCAGAAGCTAGGAGTCCTGATGCCCCCATCTGGTCTAGGTGACTTCTCAAATTCCTCTACAAGTCCTGTGTATCTTATTTCCTTGGCTCGTGCTGGTGGGAGCTCTTGCCTGTTCCTCCTGCATGGGACACCCACTGATTGGCATCAGGATCCAAGATGATTCAGGCCTTGGAGCATAGCTTCCCATAGCAGAATATATGACAAGTATTTTGGAGATCATGATGGGTGATGGGTGGGATATGCCTCAGTGGAAATGCCTGAGGCAGAACAGTTGCAAATCTTCCTCTTGTCAAGCCAAGACAATTTATTGGCACTCTTGACAGCAGGGGAGAGAGAAGGGAGGTGGCAGCTCCTTTCCTTGGGGGTGGTAGGGAGATGGTGTCTGCTCCCAGGTCCTTACTGCCCATCTCCCCAACAATGCTGAGCAGCACCCTGAGGGATGGTGATACCACTGAGGGGCTTTGGTCTGGTGGCAGGACTGGCTTTCCCTCCCAAAGTGAGCCAGGGCAAGAGCACCTTTCTCTCTAATACTGTAAGAAAGTTCTTAAAAATTAGGAGCCATTATTAAGATTTGGGATTTGCGGTTCTTACTCCATTTCCTGCCATCTCATGTGACTGGAATCACCAAGCTATCTGCCAAAATAGAGCTATCCAGCCTTCTGTCATCTGGATAAAGTTGAGAAGATGAGCAGATTTAGAAATAAGAATTTGATTCATTAGTGTGGTCAAATTAATCTCTTTTAAAAAGCAAACATTTTAAACTATGGAAAATAGCAAGTTTTGATATACAGGATAGTAAAAAACAAAAACAAACCAAAAACAACCCAAGAATCTATGAAGTACAGAAACCATCAAAAGTAAATAAAAGGGAGCATCCAGGTGGCTCAGTAGAGAGCCAGGCCTGGAAGCTGGAGGTTCCGAGTTCAAATTTGGCCTCAGACACTTTCTAGCTGTGTGAACCTGGCCAAGTTACTTAGCCCTTACCACTCTTCTGTCTGAAAACAAATTCACAGTATTGAGTCTAAGATAAGGTAAAGGTTTTAGAAAAACAAAACAAAAACAAAACTATAAGAATCTTACTGTAACCTCATGTTAGTCTGTAAGAGAGCCTTGTCACAAGGTCTAGGTAATCTGCATAGAACATGGATTTTTGATTCTGCCCTATATTTTAGGGACATTGAAGCTTCATCCTGGAGGGTTCATCCTTGACCAGGCAATCATTCCACTACACTCTCCTCTTTTCCTTACTTTTTAAACCCTTACCTTCTTAGTATCAACTCTAAAGAGCAAGGGTTAGGAGAATAGGGCTAAATACCTTGCCCAAGATCACACAGCTAGGAAGCATCTGAGGGCAAATTTGAACTCAGGTCCTCCCAAGTCTATGCGTAGTAATTCATCCACTGAGTCACTTAGTTGCCCCCACTCTCCTATTTTTAAAAGAAATCTGGGCTAGAGGCCGCTAGGTGGCTCAGTGGATAGAGCACCAAGGTTGGAGGTGGGATGTCCTGGGTTCAAATCTAGCAGTGTAAACCTGGGCAAGTACTTAACCCCAGTTGTCAAGCCCTTACCACGCTTGTCTTAGAATCAATACCTGGTATTAATTCCAAGGCAGAAGATAAAGGTGCTTTTTTTTTAAAGAAGCACTAGACTAGAATTATATTTTCTATCACATATGAGATATTTGCAGCCTAAGGATATGATTATTTGGGGGAGGGGTTCAGAATAAAAGGGAGATGTAGTTCCATATGAACCAGATAGTCACAGGGGGAAGCGAGGTGGCTTAGAGGATTGAAAGCCCTATCTAGAGACAGAAGGTTCTGGGTTCAAATCTGGTCTCAGACACTTACTAGCTGTGTGACCCTGGGCTCTATTGACTAGTGCTTACAATTCTTTATTGCCTTGAAACCAACAGATAGTATTGACTCTAAAATAGATGGTAAAGTTTAAAAAACAAAAAATAAAAACGAAAGATAGTCACATTTTAGCTAGCAAACATTTATGTATCAAAGCAAGCAGCAAAAACAATAATCGGTGAAATCATACAGTTTAGTGTGGCAATAGAATACATAGATAGGAGTTGGGGGGCTGCGAACCAGGTGCAAGATGAAACCTCAGCTCCACCAGGAAGAGACCTGTCTTGCTGGCATAGTCAGCTTTAGCAGCTGCTGGAGTTTCAGGTGGTGTTAATCATGAGACATGTTGGGGTACTAGCTTCTTCCCATAGGTCTACAGCTCGGGGTCTTCCCTCTCTTCTCACCCTGTCTCTTTCACTTCTTCCCTGTAGTTTCTCAGATAATCAGGAGTTTCTCTCCCTGTGTGTACAACACCTCCTCCAAGGACAACCAAACCTATCTGGGGAGTAGGGAATATGGGCTGAAAAATTTTGCATTCTTTTGCAAGAATTAGCTGGGGTAAGCTTCAAGTCTGATTCTATAGCAAACACACGCCAGCACTTTAAACAATAAGGAATATTTTCCTGGTTTCCTTCACTGAAAAAAGTAAGAAAAGAAAACGGATGGAGATTAGTTTTATATACAGTGTATACAGCACTCACTCTACAAAGATGACCTGATAGGGTACTTCGGTTATAAATATGTCAAAGTTGTCTGCCAAGCACAGTCCAGGACACTGTACTGCTCGTGCAGACATAGCTGCAGTACCTTTGAATCCATATTCCAACTAACAACAGAATCATAAACAACAAAGAAAAGCCAGCTGGCTGTATCAGCATAATAAAATGGCCTTAGCACACATGCAAATAAATAAAAAAACCCAATTAACAAATAGCATGACCAGAACAAATAGTCAAATGAAGAGAACAGCAAAATAATAAACAAGAATATTCAACTAAGAGACAATAAAACATATTCAGTTACATTCAAGACACATTTCACATGGGCATTGCCTAATATTGTCACCTTGACAGACATTTATATTTTTTCAGGTACACATATAACATCATAAGTAGATCTAGAAGGGGCAGCTATCGTTGGATAGAGAGCCAGGCTTGGGAATGGGAGGTCCTGGGTTCAAAGCTGGCCTTGGATACTTCTCAGCAGAGTGGCCCCTGGGTAAACCACTTATCTCCAATTGCCTAGCCCCTGTAGCTCTTCTGCAAAACAAAACCAAAAACAAAACCACAGATACTTTCTGGTTCCTGGCTGGGTATGCTCGTACATACCTGGTGAAACAATCCATCATCATTAAGATATGGCTTATAATTTTACTATCTTCTTTCTTAAAAAAATGCTTACCTTCTGTCTTAGAGTCAATTCTGTATGTTGGTTCCAAGACAGAAGAGTGGTAAGGACTGGGCAATGGGGATTAAGTGACTTGTCCAGGATTATACTGTGTTTTGACTGCCTTCTTGCAGAAATAAAAAAGTCCTTGTAAATAAGTTTCAAGGTTACTTACACTTAAATCCGCTTTGCACACACTGGGCACAAATTTCTCATTTCTTAGGGATATCTGCAGCCATCTTAGGCCAGTAAAAATCTGTTTCTTATCAACTAGAGGGTCATTTTTTGATACATCAGTCATCAAGGAGGGCTATTATAGATAGGTAATATGCTCTGGTCAGCACCAACTACTTCATGGTTCCATATAAGGGATCAGTCAAAATCTGGGACAGTAATCCACTGGACAGCTCCAACTTCTGCAACTGTCTCAACAGCAGAGTTCCTTCTCAAGACTGGAACTTGAGGGTTTCAGCATGATTCCCTTGCTTTTTGGCTTGTATCACTTCTCTTAGTACATCAGTCCCACCTTCGTCTTGCCTGTTGTCCATAGACACCTGAGACAAGTGTTCAATGCTCAGTGAATCAAGGTTTCCATATATGTCTTGGCATATTGTCTGGTGGAAGTCCTAAGCACTCAGCTACACTTCCACTTGGTTATAGTCTAATTCTGTAGAGATCACAAATAACTCTCACACTTCCTTCTGGTATCACTACAGTTCCACTGTCATGTGGCATTCTGGATAAAGCATCTTTATCCACATGAACCTTCCATGCTTGGAGTGTAAGTTGAAATCATAGCTGATCCCTGCATTGACAACCTGACACTGACAAACAGCATCCAACATGGCACTGATCAAATTATGCTCAGGGCTTTTTATCAGGCCATTCTTAGAGTTCTGCTCCATATACATAGTCTTTGACCTTGGATGGTACACTTCACATCTAAGAACTCAAGCCTGGGGGCCACATAACAAGCCAAGCTGTCAATTAAGTCTCTTCTGGCAAATACAAATAGTTCCTGAGGACCATCATTCTCTGGTGCAGGACATCTCCTCAACTTTCTAGGCTGGTATCTGTGTGAAGAACAAAAGGTTTGGTTGGGTTTGTAGATAATAACAATAGTGCACAGGCACGATAATTGACCAAGTCTGGGAAAGGTTTTTCCCATTTGCAGATTTTAAGATAATTTTGTCTTTCATGCCTTTCTAGTTGAGTGTCTTTGATCATATGTTCCCAGGAACCTTCATCATGAGAAGTGCCCAAGTCAGCTACACTTTCTCCTTCTCCTCCTCCAGGATGTACTCCTGATTCTCTGGACATCACCAAGCCTGCATGTATAGCTTCTCTCCTTCCCTACCCACCTTTTTTCAGCACTTAATAGTTTATGAAGTACTTTACATATGTTACCTCATTTTATCCTCACAATAGCTCTGTGAGTTAGGTCTACTATTATTCACACTTTACAGATGAAGAAACATTTTACAGATGAGGCCTAGAAAGGTTAAATGACATGCCCCAAGACACATAGCTAGTAATCATCTGAGGCAGGATTTAAATTTGATTCTTCTGACTACACTATCCACTGAGTGTGAACATTATGGAATTATCCATGGAGAGGGATTAGACTGATGATGGTTGGCCTCAGAGGGCAGAACTAAGCTCAATTAGTAAAAGTTACAGGGAGGTAGGTTCTAACTTGAAATTAAGGAAATACTTCCTAACAATTAGAATTGTGGAAAAGTGGAACAGGAGAGAGAGTGAGTTGCCCACTTCTTTGGAGTCTTAAGCAGAGGCCAGATGATCATGTGATGGGAATGTTGCAGAAAGGGTTGATGATTTAGGACGGAAAAGAAATAGCTATTTAAATGTTAAGCATTTACTATGTGTCAGGTATTGTGCTAAGTGCTTTACAAATATTTTTGATCCTTACAACGACCCTGGGAGGTAAGCGCTATTATTTTCCTCAATTTTACAGTTAAGAAAACTGAGGCAGAGGTTAAAGGATTGCAGTGTCATTCAGGTAGTAAGTGAACTCTGGTTTTCCTGACTTCAGGCCCAGGGCTCTCTCCCTTGCCCCACCTGGTGTTGCAAGGTCAGATAATTTCTGAGGTTCCTTCTATTTTTCAGTATATTGTTCTACAACTTCTTTCATCCCATTTAGTCCTATAGCTCACTCAGTTCCATCCTGATCACTTCTTGCCTGGGTTATTGCAACAGACTCCTAATTTGGATTCTCAGCTCCCACTTTCATCCCTCTCCAATCTTTTTACATAGCTGCCAAAATAATCTTCCTACAGCCCAAGTCTGAATCCCCTCTCCCTCTGTTGAAGATGCCCACAGGAGAAAATAGAAATTCCTCTGTTTGGCTTTTAAAGCCTTTCATGATCTGCCTCTATGCCGCTTTTCTGGACTTCTTACACTCTCCTCCTTCAGCCAAAGTGGCTTATTTGCTGTTCTTTGAACTCTGTGTTCCATCTGTGGACCTTTGTACAGGCTTACACTTAGGATATTTGTTTTCCCACTTCTACCTCAGGATCCCAAGCTTCCTTCAAGATTCAGACTGGATGTTTCCTCTATGTAACCTTTTTTGATCTTAGGGGTGGTGTGTGTGTGTGTGTATGTGTGTGTGTGTATTTGTGTATTTGTTTTACATCATTACAATTTTTCCCAGTATGACTTTCCTCTTCCCCTCACAGAGGACTGCCCTATGTATTGTTTAAACAACAAAAAAAGCACATTTACTTAGTAACTTTCCTTTCATTACATAATCATATACATTCTTTTTAAAAATTTTCTTTAATTAAAAAAAAAAACCTCACCTCACCTTGGAAACAATACTATGTAAGGTAAGGTCTAGGCAATGGGGTTTAAGTGATTTGCCCAGCTAGGAAGTATCTGAGGCCACATTTGAACCTAGGACCTCCCATCTCTTGGCCTGGCTCTCAATATACTGAGCTACCCAGCTGCCCCCAATCATATACGTTCTTACCTATCTATATATTGTACATGTCAAAATAAAGTAAACTCCTTGCGGGCAGGGACTATTTGTAATCCTCACACCCAGAGGGGTGCCTTGCATATATGTTAGACACAATAAATGCTTAGTGGATTAGATAACAAATTTCCATGCATTTGTTCCCTTACCTGAACTTTAAATTGTGGCTTTCTTACTTCTCTGCCTTCGTTGGACACTGGAGCTTGGCTTCTTCTGCACTTAGTGCTCTAGCCAATTGCAATCCATATCCTAGTAGAAAATTTGTGTAGGGAAAATTAGTCACACAGGATTGAGGTGCAGTGGCTGATTTCATGTCTTTAAATAAGAGCAGAAGAAAAGAGCAGGTAAGGAAAGAATTGTAGTGTGTTTTATTTATTTGTTTTTTTTTTAACCCTTAACTTCTGTGTATTGGCTCCTAGGTGGAAGGGTGGGCAATGGGGGTCAAGTGACTCGTCCAGGGCCACATAGCTGGGAAGTGTCTGAGGCCAGATTTGAACCTAGGACCTCCCGCCTCTAGGCCTGACTCTCAATTCACTGAGCTACCCAGCTGCCCCTGTAGTGTGTTTTAAAAGCAAATAATAAGAGCTGGCATTTACAGTCAGGCAGCTAAATGGTGTAGTGCAGTGATGGGCAAACTTTTTAAAGAGGGGGCCAAAGGAAAGGAAATGTTCATCTGTCGGTCTGTTTTTAAGGCAACTCTTTTGAAGTTTCATTGTATTGTATCCTATGCATTGTATTTGTCAGATTAGGAATAATGTCCCAAAACGGGATAGAACATTTTAGGGGGCTGCATTTGGCCTGCAGGCCATAGTTTGCCATATCCACTAGTGTAGTGGATAGAGTGCTGGGCCTGAAGTCAGGAAGGCTTGAGTTCAAACCTGTCCTCAGACACTTACTATGTGACCCTGGGCAAGTCACTTAACCCTATGTGTCTCAGTTTCCTCATCTGTAAAATGAGTTGGACGAGGAAATGGCAAACCCACTCCGGTATCTTTGTCAAGAAAACCCCAAATGAGGTCACACTCAGATATGATTAAAATGATTGAATGGCAAAAGCATTCATGCAGCACCTACTATGTATGGGTATTTGAGGAGGACTAGCACTACTGGAGGTGTTCTGCCAAGTTCTTTTTAGGGTTGGTGTCCACTTGGCACTCAACTTTCACTTGTGGCTCCAAAAAGCTATATAAAATATGTATTGGCCACATCTGGGTAAGATGGGCTAAAATATGTTGAGAGTAACTGAGGAGCCACAAACCCTCTGGTGAGTTAGGGGGATGTCTACCCCAAGCATGTGAAGACTCCTGGGAGAATGGGAAGATGAGAACAATTTATTCCAATGGCCATGAAGGCAGCTGAAGCTGGCACTGTGAAGCATTTAGAGCTTGGTCAGATATGGAAGATGCCAAAGTGATCCACTGTATCTTGGGCCATCACCTATTATCTTTTTTTTTTTTTCATGTTAAATAATCTGTATTCTGATTATAGGTAACAGGATGTTCATTTAGACCATATGGAGGCCTACTTAATTGTAACTGAGGATTGCTGTCCTAGAACAATCTTTCCATTTCATCAGTAATTTAAGCATTTTGCTGAAGATTTGTACAAGCAAGGGAATAGTCTGTCTTGCTTCCAGCTATACAAAAATACAACTTGTAATTTAAACATAGTTTTATAAAAGCATGGGAGGAAAAAAATCCCCCAAATCAGGGAGTTACAGTACTCTCATTTGATGCTTCCAAATTCTTTCCTGGCATTTTTTCTTTTAAACTCACTTGCAGTTTATACATTCAGTAGTTTTCTCCTCTAACCCTTATATTCATGTCCATTCCTATTTCTTTTTTTAAAAACCCATTCCTTTTAAAATCCACTGAATCAATCATGTCTAATGAAAGATGAATGTGGGCTCATGGGTTTCCCTTAACAACTCAGTACCCAAACCTCTAATGTCATCCAGGCACTGCAGCCAAACGTGGGCTTCTTCTGTCCTGTACAGAGCCAACTTTAACTGGCTCAAATTCAAACTAGAATTAAATGGCAGTTGTGACGTTCACAGTCTAGGTACAAAGCTCCAATATGTATCTGATTGCTCTATGTACACAGATCATTGGTTTTACTATATACCTAAGCTCTGCACACAGTAGGCATTCAATAAATATTTGGTTAATTAAATAGAATGGGAGGCGCATTATGGTACAATAGAGAAAGTGCTGGAGCCCTGGGTTTTACTCCCATTTGTTATTAGCTGTGTGCCTCTGCCTGTCTAAGTCTACCCTCCTTTGGAAAATGAGGGGTGTGGCATGGATCATAAACAATGTCCTCTCTACCTTGGCAAGTCTATGTCTAAATTTGTCTCCACTGGCCTATAGTCAGGTCTAGTTAGCCAAGGAAGTCTACAACCTTTCTCTCCATGTGCTCAATAATTTGAAGTGGCTTTAATATTCTATGGGGGTGCTGATTGCCCCCCAAAAGCCAAATAATTTGTTTTGGCAATGAAGATGACATAACTAGGGACTGCCAAGGATGTCTATCATTCAATCTTGGAATAACCAAGACCATCCCCCAGCTGTTCAGGTTTTTCATCCACAACATTAACCAAACAACAACAAAACCCTCTTAGTCATTTACTCTAGAGATTTAAGTAAAACTTTTAAAACAGATATTCACAAAATATATACAAGAGCACTCCTGCTCGGGCTCTGTGACAAGGCTTGGATCCCCCCTCCAATTCCTTAGTGATCACTAATCCCCCAAGCGCTCTCCTTGGTGATGGGCTTTCTGCTAGCATCCTGCTGCCTCCACGTGTTCTCCTACCAAAGAGATGGATGTAGGAAGTTCTAGCGCTAGTCATCACTGTCACTGCCAGATTCACTCAATTGTAAGTCATTTCGAAGGGTGTTCATCAGCTGGTGATTTCCGGAGGGCCGGCTCGTGCCGTTGGCCATGGGGTTCCTGTGACTGAACTGCTGGTGAGGAGGCTGTGAGGGCGAGGCACGGGCAGCTGGCTCTTCTCCTCCGCTGCTGGAGCTGTCATCATCGCTGCCTGAAGAGCTCTCAGAATCTGAGGAGCTGCTCCCGCTGCTGCTGCTCATCTGCTCAATGATTTCAACCTCTGCTCTCAGCTCTCTCTTAATGTCATCCAATTGAGGTTCAGGTGAAGGGTTATCTTTCACAGGGGACGTTTTTGGTCCAATTGGTGGTTTCATTGGGGCTCTGAATGGTATAGGTGGTGGTGCTCGAGAAGGGGGCTGCTCCATTCGGGCCTGGATTTTGCTGCTTCCTTCAGCTCTTGTTTTCTTGACTTGAATGCTGCTACTGAGCTTTTCCAACACATATTCCCCAGTGTCATGATTAATGATGAGAACACAGTCTTTCTGATAGGGTCTTTTGTTTCCTTTGAACACAGTCATTGGAGGTGTTGATCCAGGAATATGTGGAAGTGTAATTGTGACTTCATCTCCTTTGCCAACCTGGAGTTCTCCTTCACACGAAGTATCTATAGATGCTGGCTTAAAATCATAGCGGATGGTGTGGAAGGAGGACTTGGGCCTCTTCTCGAAGCTTTCGCCGAGCTTCAGGCCGTGTTCTTCGCGGTCCAGCAGCGGGTTCGCGGTGCCGTTCATGGCCCTCTCCCCGTCGGGGGAAGTGGCTTCCAGTAGCCGCTCGGCCCTACCCTTGCGCCGGCTTCCTCAGCGCCGCCCCCGCCCTCCATCACCTATTATCTTGACTTTTCTTCTACCATGACTCTGGAAGAGAGAATCAGGCTGGCTTTGCATAATTCTGTCTTATTTTTCCTACAACTCAAGACTTCCCCGGATGATGTCATTGGTCTTCTTCAAAAATAAAAGATAAACAACCGCAGCTATGTGGACAGTGTGCTAAGCACTTTACACACACTTCATTTGATTCTCTCAACAACCCTGGGAGGTAGGTGTTTTTATCTCCATTTTACTTTTAAGGAAACTAGAGACAAATGGGATTAAGTGACTTGTCCAACAGCAAACAGCTCATTTATGTAGCAAAACAGTGAGAAGATTTTATAGTAGATCAAATCAGGTTGGATTTAAACTCAGGTGTTCCTGACTTCAAGCCTGGTATTATACCCACTGCCATCTATAAGCTGCCACTCTTTCTAGACCCTATAACACAGCAAAGAGGAAAGAGAAGTAGATTTGGAACAAGAGGGCCTAGGTTTGAATCATGATGCTGTTAATTTGCTGCCTTGGTGACTTGGCTGGTGTCACTGATTTCTTTTTTTCCTTTTTTAATCCCTTACCTTCCAACTTAGAATCAATACTAAGTAGTGGTTCCAAGGCAGAAAAGCAGTAAGGGATAGGCAATGGGGTTAAGTGACTTGCTCAGGGTCACACAGCTAGGAAGTGTCTGAGGCCAGATTTGAACCCAGAACCTCCCATCTCTAGGCCTGGCACAAGTCACTGATTGCTAAAGGAGATTCTTCCCAATGTTGAATCTTGTGGAAAGAGACTCCACCAGAAGTTAGAGCTCCGTATAAGGAAGATCTCTGGGAGAAAGTACACTTATACCCTTACTTATACCTGAAGGAAATTTGGCAAGTCATTTAATGTCTTTGGGTCTCAGTTTTCTCATCTGTAAAATGAAGGGCTAGGAATTTTCTCAGATCCCTTCCATTCTGGAATTCAGACAGCATCATTTTTAAAATACAAATGTTCCTGAGAGAGATCACATGTTAAGATCTTACTTAAGATCCCATCCTCCACTTTTCTGGACACTCAATGGAGCCAGAAAGAATGGCTCAGAGGGTTACCTCAATCACAGACTGACAACATTTATTTACTTTTCCCATGAAGCACCTTGGCTGCAAACACTGCCTGGCTGATTGACCTTGTTGGTTAACACATCACTTAGGAAGGTCCAGTTCTAGATAATGGAGACTTTTGGAGAAGACGAAGTATAATTTTTGATATCAGAGAATTTGCTGAATTTGGCCCCTGAGCCAACTGGAAATTTGGTTAAGATTTTAAAATATTTTAGCAATTGTTTTTTAAAAAGGGATCTTCTAAAAAAGCTAAAATAATGCCAATTCTATATCCAAGGAGACCATACAGAATATGTAGGGTGGTGATGTTTGAAAGAGCTCTGGGGAAAAAAAGGAAATAGTCTTGGACAGATATATAGATAAGACCCACTGTCATTGTGGTGATTTGGTTTACCCATTCTGGACAGCAGTTTGACACTATTTGAGAAAAGCCATTACATGGTTTATAGTGTCTAATTCAGACACAACTTAGTGAAGTCAAAGACAAAAACAAAACAAAATTAAATTAAATTAAATTTAAAAATCCCACCTTAGGCAGCTAGGTGGCACAACTATGCTGGAGTAGTGGGCCTGGAGTTAGGAAGACCTAAATTCAAATCCAGACACTTACTGGCTATGTGCCTTTGGACAAGCCACTTAGCCTGTCTGACTCAGTTTCTTCAACTATAAAAAATGGGGCTTTCAGGGTTGGTGTGAAGACCAAATAAGGTGTTATTTGTAAAGCATTTAACAGTGTCTGGCACACAGTGGGTTCTTACTAAATGTCTACTTCCTTTCCTTCCTTCCATTTATAACATATTCATAGCAGCACTCTGTGTAGCAAAGGACTAAAAAAAACAGTGGGTCTATATAGATTGGTAAATGACTGAATAAATTGTGGTATGAATGTCATGGAATATATTGCCTGGTAAGATGTGAAGAAGTCATTTAGCATTTGCAGGAAGCTTAGTCTAGTCCCCTCCTCCCTTTGCAGAGGAAGCTGTGCCCAATATCACATAGATAGATTCAACACTGGAACCCAGGTCCCCTTGACTAAAAGGTTCTACCACGACATCACTCTGTCCTAGTTTGAATGAATATGATGCAAAGTAAACAGGGACAAGTTACACAAAGAGAGTCATGCAAAGGAGAATACCACTAAATAGAAGCTACCAGAATTCAGATGAAAGCAATGAACACTTGTAACACCAGAGGACTCCAAGAAGCATGTCTTCCTCTTAGAGAATGGTGGTATATTACAGGTGTGGAAAGAGGATGCTGCTTTGTTTTACTTCACTTGTACATCTTTATTACAAGAGAGGGTTCTATTGGTGAGAGTGGAGAGTGGAACTAGAAACTGACATTAGATAAAAGAATCAATAAAACTATATTTTGTAAGAGCCCTCGGCTTAGATTTGGAATCAGAGGATCTGAGCTTGATTCCTGGCTTTTCCTACTTAGTCTCTGAGAGACATTTGGCAAGCCATGGGATATCTTTTCGTCTCAGTTTCCTCATATGTAAAATGAAAGGATAGGAGTAGGTTATCTCTCAGTTCCTGTTCTGTTCTACAATTCTGACAGCAGCCCTTTTGCTATTAGTCCTTACCTTCTGTCTTAGACTCAATATGAAATATCAGTGAAACAAATATAGATCACCTTAGTAAGAAGACTGAGGGGATATACCTGAAATATAGAAGAACTGAAAGACTAAAGTTGGAATTGGAAAGAAGAGATGCTGAAATTCAGAAGATGAAAAATAACATCACTCAGTGTGAGGCAGAATATAAAGAAGGCAAGAATGCTCTATTCTTGAAAAAGTTATAAGAAGGTAAAATGAAAGATAAAGCAGAAATACTATAAATTGATGAATCACAATTGATCAGAATTGAGCTAACTACAGGTGACTTCACTTCATGCTGCCCCCAAAGTGAAGGCATTAGGAGCAGAATTAACAAAATATCAGGGTGTCAGAAAAGGGAAAAGAAACCAAGTCCGACTAGTATAGGTGATCACATTAGTCACTGAGATGGACACTCACAACTAAACTAACACACATTCCCTTTTCTCCAAATAAACCTTCCAAGGTTTTGAAAAAACACACATATTTAATGCTGTACAGCTGTTCAACAATGCAGTTTTTGTTGGGGGAAAAACTAAAATGACTAATTAACTATCTAAAAATTTCATTTTTCTGTTGGTTCAAAGTGCAAAGTAGGTGAGAACAGCTAGGTGGCTCAGTGGATAGAGAGCTAGGCCTTGAGATGGGGGTTCAAATATGACCTCAGATACTTCTTAGCTGTGTAACCCTGGGCAAGTCACTTAACCCTCACTGCTCTTCTGCCTTAGAACCAATACACAGCACTGATTCCAATACAGAAGGTTTAAATACAGGGTTTAAAAAAAAGTGGAAAGTAGAATTCCAGGAAAACTTAGTCAATCATTAACATTTGCTGTCCATGCTCACCACTTTAGTTTTTTTCAGTCAGTAAAATATACTCTTCCATGTGGGAAAAAAATGGATACAAAGTATTAATTCTAAGTTAGAAGTGCTTGCAAGGGGAACAATTGGGATTAAGTGACTTGCCCAAGGTCACACAGCTAGGAAGTATCTGAGGCCACACTGGAACCCAGGTCTTCCTGACTCTGCCAGCCCTGGCACTCTTCTGATGTGCTACCCAGCTACTTTAAGCATCACTTTTAAAATGCAAATGCTGTCGGGAAGACAACATCTTAAGTGTTAACCATCTCACACCTTAATGGTCAGTAACTATTTCAGAATGGGACTAACTTTTAACCAACTGCACCAAGAATGGAACCTAGGGAGCGGGAAGTAAATAATACACTAATAAGTGCCATTTTGGGTACTAGAACAACCTAAATCTGCATGAGCCAAATGCACATTAATAATGTGCCTCCCTCAACCCATTTGTGAACATCTCCCCCACCCCCCATCCCCCCCATAGCCCATCATGCTGATATGATGGAAAATGTTTTGGCCCAATGCTGCAGACCCTTCATCCACTCTGTTTTCTCCTGGGTGGTACAAACTTAAGCCTTCTCAGATCAAGGATTCACAATCATTGACTGTCTTAATATTATTCTCTAGTATTTTCATCAAGGCTGGTTTTCATCTCTACTACTTTTCATCATATACAAGGAATCTGCAAATTTCCTCACATTAACCCCAAAACTGAAGGAACAGAAATCAATATTCTCTCCTCCTTTTCTCCCAGAAGCCTTACAATTACAACTTTTCTTTTAATTTTAAAAATTCCATGTCCAACTTTTTTTCTCCCACTTTCCTCCCTTTACCCTATTGAGAAAGCAAGAAAAACAAAAACCTTCTGTTACAAATGTATATAATTGAAGTGAAACAGATTTCTATATTGGTCATGTCCCACCAATCCCAATCTACCCTGAGTCCTCCACCTCTTTCAGGAGGTGGGATGGGCAGTAGGTTTCTTTCTGAGTCCTCTGGAATTGTAGTTGGTTATTGCATTGATCAGAGTTCCTAAGGCTTTCAAAATTGTCTTTTTTATTTTTATTATTTTTTATTTTGAATATTTTCTCATAGTTACATGTTTCATGTTCTTTCCCTCTCCCCTCAAATCCTCCACCCCTCATAGCCAATGCACAATTCCACTGGGTTGTTACATGTATCATTGATTAAGATCTAATTCCATATTATTGATAGTTGGACTAGAGGTATTGTTTAGCTTTGACATCCCCAATAATATCCCCATCAGCCCATGTGCTCAAGCAGTTGCTTTTCTTCTGTGTTTCTACTCCCATAGTTCTTCCTCTGAATACGGCTAGTTTTCTTTCTCATAAATCCCTCAGCATTGCTCTGGATCCTTGCATTGCTGCTAGTAGAGAAGTCCGTTATTTTCAACTGTACCACAGTGTATCAGTCTCTATGTATAATGTTCTCCTGGATCTGCTCCTTTCTCTCTGCATCAATTCCCGGAGGTCATTCCAGTTCACATGGAATTCTTCCAGTTCATTATTCCTTTGAGCACAATAGTATTCCATCACGAACAGATACCACAATTTGTTCAGCCATTCCCCAATCGGACATTCTCTCATTTTCCAATTTTTTGTTACCACAAAGAGCATGGCTATAAATATTTTTGTACAAGTCTTTTTCCCTATTATCTCTTTGGGTTATAAACCAAGCAGTGCTGTGGCTGGAAAAAGGCAGATAGTCTTTTAAAGCCCTTTGGGCATAGTTCCAAATTGCCATCCAGAATGGTTGGATCAATTCACAACTCTATCAGCAATGCATTAATGTTCCAATTTTGCCACATCCCCTCCAACATTCACCACTTTCCTTTGCTGTCATGTTAGCTAATCTGCTACGTTTGAGGTGGTACCTCAGAGTTGTTTTGATTTCCATTTCTCTAATGATAAGATATTTAAAACACCTTTTCATGTGTTTGTTGATAAATTTTGATTTCTTTATCTGAAAATTGCCTATTCATGTCCCTTGCTCATTTATCAACTGGGGAATGGCTTGGTTTTTTGTTCAATTGATTTAGCTCCTTACATATTTGAGTAATTAGACCTTTGTCCGAGTTTTTGTTATAAAGATTTTTTCTCAATTTGTTGCTTCTCTTCTAATTTTGGTAGCATTGGTTTTGTTTGTACAAACCCTTTTTAATTTAATGTAATCAAAATGATTTATTTTACATTTTGTAGTTTTTTCTAACTCTTGCTTGGTTTTAAAATCTTTCTTTTCCCAGAGATCTGACAAGTATATTATTCTTTTTTTGCCTAATTTACCTATAGTTTCCTTCTTTATATTCAAGTTATTCACCCATTCTGAATTTATCTTGGTATAGGGTGTGAGATATTGATCTCTCCCATATTGTTTTCCAATTTATCCAACAGTTTTTGTCAAATAGTGGGTTTTTGTTCCAAAAGCTGGGTTCTTTGGGTTTGTCACAGACTGTCTTGCTGAGGTCACTTACCCCAAGTCTATTCCACTGATCCTCCCTTCTGTCTCTTCACCAGAACCACATTGTTTTGATGACTACTGCTTTATAGTACAGTTTAAGATCTGGTACTGCCAGGCCGCCTTCCTTCATATTTTTTTTTTCATTATTTCCCTTGATATTCTCTTGGTCTTTTGTTCTTCCAAATGAACTTTGTTATAGTTTTTCCCAATTCAGTAAAAAAGTTTTTTGGTAGTTTGATAGGTATAGCACTAAATAAGTAAATTAATTTGGGTAGGATGGTCATTTTTATTATGTTAGCTTGTCCTACCCATGAGCACTCAATGTTTTTCCAATTGTTTAGATCTAGTTTTAATTGTGTGGAAAGGGTTTTGTAGTTGTTTTTGTATAATTCCTGTGTTGGTCTTGGCAGATAGATTCCTAAGTATTTTATATTGTCTAGGGTGATTTTAAATAGAATTTCTCTAACTCTTGCTGCTGTGATGTGTTGGAAATATATAGAAATGCTGATGATTTATGTGTGTTTATTTTGTATCCTGCAACTTTGCTAAAGTTGTTGATTATTTCCACTAACTTTTTAGTTGATTCTCTAGGATTTTTTTAAGTAGACTATCATATCTGCAAAGAGTGATAGCTTGGTCTCCTCACTGCCTATTTCGTATTCTTCAATTTCTTTTTCTTCTCTAATTGCTACTGCTAGTGTTTCTAGTACAATGTTAAATAATAGAGGTGATAATGGGCATCCTTGTTTCACTCTTAATCTTATTGGGAATGCTTCTAATTTATCCCAGTTGCAAATGATGTTTGTTGATGGTTTTAGATATATACTGTTTATTATTTTTAGGAAAGGCCCTTCTATTCCTATACTTTCTAGTGTTTTCAGTAGGAATGGGTGTTGCATTTTGTCAAAGGCTTTTTCAGCATCTATTGAGATAATCATGTGATTTTTGTTGGTTTGTTTATTGATATGGTCAATTATGTGTTATTTTTACTTTGGCTTTGTCAGAAATCATGATTGCAACTCCTACCTTCTTTTTCTCAGTTGAAGCCCAATAGATTTTGCTCCATCCTTTCATTTTTATTCTATGTATATTTGCCTGTCTCATGTGTGCTTCTTGTAGGCTACATATGGTAGGATTTTGGTTTCTAATCCACACTGCTATTTGCTTCCGTTTTATGGGTGAGTTCATCCCATTCACATTCAGTGTTATAATTATCAACTGTGTATTCCCAGACATTTTGATTCCCTCTCCTTGTCCTTCCCCTTCTTCTTACACTATTTCCTTTTAAACCAGTGGTTTGTTTTAAACCAGTCCCCCTTATCCCTTCCCTTAGTTTACTTCCCTTTCCACCCCTTCCCTTTTTGTTCCCCTCTTATTTTTTAACACCTAATTAATTCCCTCTCCCCTCTCTTCCCCTCCCTTTTTGAACTCCCCACCCTCCTACCCGCTTTGGTTTATCCCTTCTGACTTTCTCCGTAGGGTAAGATAGAATTCGATATCCCAATGGATCTAGCTACTCTTCCCTCTCAAGATTTATTCTGCTGAGAGTAAGGTTTAAGTATCTCCTATTAACACTCTCTTCCTCTCCTTATAATAGTATCCATCCCCTACCCTTCCCATGCCCTCTTTGTGTGGTATAGATTATATTATTTTTCTTATTCCTTCAAGTTTCTCTTGGTGTCATCTTCTATTCCCCACCCCCTTTTCTTCCCCTGTAGACCATTTAATACTCCAACCTTTCCCTATGAATAATTTTTCTAATTACTATAATAGTGAGCACAATTTCTGAGAATTACACATATCATTCTTCCATATAAGAATACAAATAATTTGATCTTATTGAAACCCTTAAAGATGTACATTTAAAAATAAGAGTTTTCTTTCTTTCCCCTCTCTTTCTCATTTGCCTTTTCATGTTTCTCTTGACTTTTGTGGTTGGATATCAAGCTTTCCATTTAGTTCTGGTCTCTTCTTTACAAATACTTGGAAATCTTCTATCTTGTTGAATGCCCATACTTTCTCCTGGAAGTATATAGTCAGTTTTGATGGGTAGGTGATCCTTGGTTGTAGACCCAATTCTCTTGCCTTTCTGAATATTGTATTCTAAGCCTTGTAGTCTTTTAGTGTGGAGGCTGCCAGATCCTGTGTAATCCTGATTGGTGTTCCTTGATACTGAATTGTCTCTTTCTGGCTTCTTGTAATGTTTTTTCCTTAACTTGGAAACTCTTGAATTTGGCGATTATATTCCCGGGGGTTGACTTTTGAGGGTTTAGTGTACAGGGTGATCTATATATCCTTTCAATGTCTATTTTTCCTTCTTGTTGAAGAACATCAGGGCAGTTTTCTTGGATAATTTCTTATAGTATGGTGTCCAAATTTCTATTAATTTCTCATTTTTCAGGAAGACCAATGATTCTCAAATTGTCTCTTCTAGACCTGTTTCTTGATGTGTCATTCTCTCAGTGAGATATTTCATGTTTCCTTCTATTTTGTCATTCTTTTGACTTTGTTTTATTAGTTCTTGCTGTCTTGCAAGATCATTGACTTCTATTTGCCCGATTCTGGTCTTTAGAGGCTGGTTTTCTGCTATAATCTTTTGATTTTCCTTTTCGATTTGGTCTATCTTGTTTTCCGGCTGTTTAATTTGGGTCTCTAATTTGCTTATTATTTAATTTGATTTTGGGGCACCTTTCTCCAATTGGGAGTTTCTGTCTTATAAACTATTAATTTCCTTTTGAGCTTTTTCCCACTTTTCTTGCAAATCTCTTCCATATTTCTCATGATCTCAGATTTGAACTGTTCAAGAGCTTGTGATCAATTTTCATTTTTTTGGAAAGGTTTAGATATGTTTACTGGTTTGTCCTACTCTGCTGTTTGCTCTGTTGTCTGGATTTTTCTGTGTAAAAGTTATTGAGTTTTAATGCTTTTCTCTTGTTCTTTGTCTTGGTTAGTTCTTGGACATTGCTTGCCATTATTATGCTGGTTTTTCCTTCTCAGTCAGAAGTCTGGGTGAGGTGGGCAAGCTCTCTGTGTATAGAGCTGTGGAGCAGTTTTTGCCTGAGGCTACTTTATGAGCCACAGAGTGGTGCTGCACCTCTCAGCTACATTCCCATGCCCAAGGTCTGCACTCTTTGGGCTCCTGGGGTCTCAAGTCTAGCTGTTCTCAGGGTCAAGCCTCTTGGTGGTCCCAGTTAGCTGCCAGGACCCCAGATATTGCCCCACACTTGCTCCTCTGCCCAAGGCTCCTTTACCAGTGGCGGCGCATGATGCTTCCACTGTCTTTCACCCCACCACTCTAGGTCTGTGCCCAAGTTCCGAGTTCAAAGTCTGCCTTCTTTAGCTTCTTGGGGTCTTAAGTCTTGCTGCTCTCAGGAGCAAGCCCTTGGTGGTCCCAGTTAGCTGCCAAGAACTTAGTGAATGCCCCATACTTGCACTAGCTCTTGTGGGCTGGCACTGGCACTGTAGGTGGGGTGGGGATGGGTTGATCAGCTCGTGTTTTATTAGGAGCTATTTCAGCCCCTTATAGCATGGAAATGCCCAAATCCCATGTACCTTCAATGCTGTGCCCTATTGTGGGGTCCCTTCATTCATCTGGATTTGGTTTTTATGTCCTTTTGAGGTATTATGTAAGGGTGGGTTAGGAGAGTTAAGCATCCTGCTTCTACTCTGCAGCCATCTTAACCCAGAAGTCTCTGTTTGTCTTTACAATACTATTGTTATTGTACAAATTGTTCTCCTGGTTTTACATACTTCATTTTGTATCAGAGTTCATAAAAGTTTTTCCAGATTTCTCTGAAACCATCCTTCTCATCACCTTATAGCACAATATATTCTGTCACAATCATATACCACAACTTGTTTAGCTATTCCCCAATTGATATCTCCTTAGTTTCTAATTCTTTGCCACTACAAAAAACAAACAAAAAATTACTGCTTAAATATTTTTGTATGTATGAGTTTTTCTCCTATTTCTTTGACCTCTTTGGGATACAGACCGAGTAGTGGTGTTTTTGGGTCAAATTACCCTTTAACGGTTTGGGGAGCATGATTCCAAATTGTTTTCCAGAACACCTGCACCACTTCATAGCTCTACCAACAGTATTTATTAATGTAGTTATTATTTCACAGTCCTTCCGACATTTGTCATTTTTTTCTTTTGGTCAACTTTTCCATTCTGAGGATTGGCATAAGGTAGAAGGAAAATTTTCAAGGGAACTTATACCTCCCTTTGCCCTTCTAACTTTGAAGCATCCTAGGCTCTGAATAAATTGTGACAGAGCAGAATATATTTTTCCCCTTGTCTAAAAAAACCTTTCTGTTAAATTAAAGCAAAAAGTTTCACTTTCTGAACATTCTATTTTCTTTGTATGCCTTTTCATTTCTTTTCTTTTTTTAAACCATGACTGGGCAGGGGAGGCAGAGGTTACCAAAACTGGAAATGGCTATGTAAAAGGATCATAGATTTGGATCAGCAGCATTTAAAATTTCCTTAAATTTGCAAAGCATTTTGTATATATTTTGTCATTTGAGCTTCAGAGGAATCTTGTGGATAATGCTATTAAGGATCAAATGAGATATTCATAAAGTGCTTAGCATAGTGCCTGGTATGGAGAGGGCAATTAATAAAAGTTTTTCCTTCCTTCTCATTATTATTCCTATTTTACAGATGAGAAAACTGAGTCTGAGAGGTTAAATGACTTATCCAGGGTCACACAGTTCGTGACTGAGGTCAGATTTTAAGTTAGGCCATTCTCAGATGGAAAGGACTTTAGAAGTCATCTTGGAATAGAAGGAACTTCCTGATTTTTATAGATGAGGAAACTGAGACTCAGGGTGGTGAAGTGCAAAGTGGAAGAGCTGATATTCAAATTTAAGTCTTCTGACTCTGAATCCAGTGTTCTTATCACTGTACTTTGCTGTTTCTACCTCTCAAAACTTCTGAGACTCCTTTGTCTTTAGCAGGAGGCGCTGCCAATCCCTTATCTCAATAACGGACAACAGCTGTCTATTTTAACTATGATGTACTGTGTTTGGCAAACATTGCTGATGATTTCATGTTTAAAGTTTTAAAGCTCTGGGAGCGTTTGAGTTTTGCATGGATTTTATCTCAATGTGTGTGTGTGTGTGTGTGTGTGTGTATCAGCAAAGGTAAAAAACTGTTTACTATACTTTTTTTTTAAAAAGTATAAATTGATGTGGTTTGTTTTAACATTTTTGGAAATCACTCTCTCTGCCCACATCCAAAGTGAACCTTCCCTGGTAATAAAGAAAAAAATTCCTTAAAAATGTCTTGAATCTGATATGACATTTTGTTTGGCAAACCTCTGCTTCTCTGTCATGAACAAATGCATATTTCATAACATTTGAATATATAATTTTTATATTGTGCAAAGGGAAAGAGATCTCTCTTTGATGGCCTTTAGGGCTTCCCATACGCAAATTTCAATCCCTCAAACCACTGGTCTGGCTTCAATCCTAATCCTCAGAGCCATCATTCAAAGAGGCCATTCCTGTGGAGAAGGGGTCAGCCATTCCCATCAACTGCCAACCAACTGCCACAGACACCCCAGGTAAGCAAGTCAGCCTAGCTGAAGAAGCAAGTCCCACTGAGGCAGAGGCAGAAGATAGCACATGCCAGAGAAGTCAATGTATGTCTACTGAGATATCCCCTCATACCCTGATGGACACTGTCCAGACCCTGAGGCAATGACCTTGGGAACAGTAGCATCCCATCCTCAAGGTCACCAGACTGGAATGAATCATGTTGGGAGCTAAGTTGTTGGAGTAAAGGACACTCAACATGCCCAAATCCTCCAAACACACAAAAAGTAGAAAATGAAATACTTCAAAACAAAGGAGATCTGGAGGGACAGTGAGTGCTGCATCAGTGGAGCTTACATAGTACAACCCACCTAAGCTGTCTAAGACAAAAAAACAGTGGATGAGAGGCAGTCAAAGACCAGCCTTATGGAGGTCTTCCTTGGGCAGCCTGAAGCCTAGCCTAAGGCAATGAAACTGGCTGAGGGGCCCAAAACCCATATCAATTCCATGGCCTGGAGGTAACAAAAAGGCAGAGCAGAGAATAGTCCTGGGAGCTGCCAAACAACTTTGTAAGGAAACCAACAGTGAGAGAGAGGTGCTACTGGCCTGAGATAAAGAAAGAGCAGATTTCCTAGTGGCATTTTTGTGGCTGAAAAATAGCTTGAGGCAATGAGATGGCAGAGCGGAGGAAAAACCCAAAGATATCCCTATACCTGCTTCCACTTGGCCTAAGGAAGCAAAAGGGCAAAATGGGTTAAAGCCCAATGCAGGAGATAACTAGGAAACTGAAAGTAGGGGGAGCTGGTTGGAAGAAACTGCTACAAGTCCCCCCACAATAAGGCAGCCAGTCTATACCCTGTCCCAACCCCAGGGTACATGGAGGAACCAAAGAAGATCAGACCTATCCCAAACACCAGAGAAGACTACTCTGTGAGCTTTAAACAGGGCTCTCTCTACCCAAGAGCCAAGCAGAATCTTAACAGAGAGACAAGGTAATGAGGGGGAAAAATAACGAGGTAGAAAAATGAGCAAAAGACAAAGGAAAAAACCAAACCTTAATGACAGGGAAGATCAAAATATAAATTCAGAATAGGACAATAATGGCAGAAAGGAAACATGTGAAAACTCAAAGGAAAGTAAGAAAGGATGTGAGACTCCAAAAGATCTACTGGAAGAACTTGAGAAGTTTAAAAAAAATCAAATCATAAAAAAAAAAAAAGAAATGATGGAAGGATTCAACAACTTGGAAACTAGAATGGGCCAAATGGAAATGGAGGCCAAAAACCACTGAAGAAAACAACTCCCTTACGACTAGAATGGGCCAAATAGAAAAGGAAACACAAAGATTCAAGAAAGAAAATAACTTCCTAATAATTAGAATTGAGCAAATGGAAGCTAATGAGCAACAGGAAATAAAAGACAAAATCAAAAGAAGAAGAAGAAAAAAAGAAAATCGGAAGTACTTCACCAGAAAAACAAATGACCTAGAAAAGAGATGTAGGAGAGACAATCTAAGAATCATTGGAATACCAGAAAGCTACAATTAAAAAGCAAACAAACAAACCACCAGACCTGCTTCCAATCTAATCCCCACAGTCATTGATGATGGGAGGAATCATTGTGGAGAAGATTGTTTCTTCTTGCCTTGCTCACTATCAACAGCAGGAAATACTGACCAACTGCCACCAAAAGGCATCTTCCTAAAGACGGAATTTGGGGAGTGACAGCACCTGTGTCAATCACTGATCCTGCTTAGAAGCCCACCTCTCATAACCATCAGCTAGGGAGGAAACTCTTCTTGAAAAGGGGCCAACTGTCAACCAACTGCCACCCAAAGGGCAGGCGAGTCAGGCCACCTGAAGCAGCAAGGCACTCTGACAGTCAAGAGGTAGCAAATTTTGAAGCAAGAATTGGTAGAGAGCTTTGTGGTTTTCTGACATCTAAATGTCATGTCATCACCCTGACCAACATCTACCTTCACTCTGATGGAGACAGTCCAGGACCCTATATCTAAAAGCCTTGGGAATGGCAATGCTTGAGCTTCTGGAGAACAGGACTGTTTTATGTCTTTTTTTGCATTTCCAGCACTTTTCATAATGCCTGACACATAGTAGGCTATTATTTCACTGACTGATTTAGCTGTCATCCTGGGAAGATGTGGAGATGTAGTGTTGTAACTGTTCTTACAGGTGCTTCAAACACATTTATTGAAGACTCAGAAGACACTTGTTGCTATCAAAATCCTTGGCCCTGTCAAATGATTCAGCATTTTTAAAAATGTGATTGTATCAATGGAAAAAACAAGAAATCACAGAACTAATAGTTTAGTTGATGCCCTCTAAGGATTAAGGGACTTTAGCAACTGAATTGCAGCTGAAACCTCCATCTGTGTTGCCCCTCATTAGAGAGTAAGCTCCTTGAGAGCAGGGACTTTCTTAGCTTTCTGCCAGTATCTCTAGCTCTTCTTGTACTTTGTATGAAGTATTTATTGACTCATTTAATAGAACCATTATTGATTTTTCAATAGTTCAGAGTTCAACATCCTTTTAGGGGTCTTTTCATTTATGTTATTCTAGTCATGTATAATTATTCTTCTGGTTCTCACCTTGAATCTGTTCCTAAGAATCTTCTCATCTGTCTCTGAATTCCTCACATTAGTGATTTCTTAATGTATAATAATATTCCATTACAGTTTATTCAATCATCCATCAATCAACTGGATAGCCACTTTCCTTCAAATTTTTTACTTCCATAAAGATCATTGCAATGAATATTTTGGTAGGTACTGGACTTTTGTTTCTGTCCTTTACCTCCTTGAAAGCTAAGTTGCTTGATTTGATAGACTAAAAGGCATGAATACTTTAGGTACCTTTCTTCCACATTTCCAAATCAATATCTAGAATGTTGGACCAATTCATTACCACACAACAATGTATTAGTGTGTATGTCTTCTCACAACTCTTTCAGCATTGATTGTTTCCATTTTTGTTGTTTTCTTCTGCCATTTTTCACAGGATATGGCACTGTAGTTTTAATTTTTCTCTATTAGTGACTCGGAGTATGTTTTCATATGGTTATTTATAGTTTGTAATTCTTCCTTGAAAATTGTTCATAATGACTAAAATGCCCATACATTTTGACTCAGAGATTCCATTACTAGGCTTATGTCCTAATGAGGTCACTGATAAGAAGAAAGCCCCCATATAATTAATTCATTCATTGCAGCACTTTTTAGATAGCAAAGAATTGGAAACAATGTAGAAGCCCATTGTTGGGGGAATGGCTAAAAACAAATTGTGGTACGTGAATGTAATAGAATTCTATTATTCTGTAAGAAATAACAAATATGAATACAGAGAAACATGAAAAAATCTTTTCATGTTTCTAAATCTCTAATCCTCTAAATCTAGAGGACCTGATGCAAAGGGAAGCAAACAGAGCTAAGACAACACAATATACAACTCCAATAGGGTAAATGGAAATAATAACTATAAAACAATAAAAATGAATATGGTAAAATCGCAAAGAACAAGTATGGCTTCCCAAAAAAGGGATGATTCTTTCCTCGTTCTTTTATCAAGCTAGGAGATCTGTAGGTGTTATATACTGTGCACATTTGAGATTCTTCTGCTGTATTGACTAGTTTTGCTGGTTTTTTTCCTCTCTTGTATTTTTTATTCTTAGAAAACATATTACTGATTATATGAGATTTCTGGGAAGGGGGAAGGGCAGAATACTGGGAGAAAATTTGGTGCTTAAAAAAATTCTTTTTTTTTTTTTTTAAACCCTTACCTTTCATCTTGGAGTCAATATTGTGTATTGGCTCCAAGGCAGAAGAGTGGTAAGGGCTAGGGAATGGGGGTCAAGTGACTTGCCCAGGGTCACACAGCTAGGAAGTGTATGAGGCCAGATTTGAACGTAGGACCTCCCGTCTCTAGGCCTGGCACTCAATCCACTGCGCCACCCAGCTGCCCCCTTAAAAAAATTCTTAAAAAATTTTTGGTTAAAAAACCCCACCAATATTTTAAAAATTGTACTCTTTTGTTAAATGAATAAAAGCCCTAAAGGGTGTTATTTTTCTTAAGAATCATTTAGATAAGTTTATGGAGGAATTGTAAAGGAGAGTCAGGATAATAAAAGAGAAAAAACCCAACCTGAGTGGAGGAATGCTAAATTTTTGTCCCAGGTACTACTTCCTGGGTCACAGTTTGTTTCTGTGTCCAATGAATAAGGAACTCTCTAAGGCACATTCCAGACTGAATATTCTGACTCAAACTCACAACCAAAACTGTTGTAATTTTTGTTTTTGCTTCAGTGAATTTTTTTTAACTGACTTGAGATGCTGTGTCATCCCATCTGACCTGTTAGGTCAGAGAAGGAAACTATAAATAACCAGAACCCTTAGGGGCTCAGAGTGGCAAAGGCAATTTCATCTCTTCAGGGCAGAATGAAGTATAGGGAATGTTCTACAATATGGCATTACTCAAGTTGAAATCTGCTGTCTTATAGGGCTTCCCAGGATGGAATCTGGGGGAATTCAACTTCTCTTTTTTAAAAACCCAACTCCTTTCTTTATAATAAACTTAATTGTTGAAAAACACAAACATTTCCATATACAAAGAACAGAAAAGGAGGATGTATGTAAAAGCATGAATTTCTATTCTACCTTTTAAAAAGTATATATTAAAATTAACACATAGCCCTGCTCATGTATTTCTCCTTCTGAACTTCCTTCTGCTCTCTTCTGTGTATTTTAAAAAATGTTTCTTAGATGCTCTTATCTTTCTTTTCTTTTTTCCCCCAACACCATCAATACTCCAATTCCATTAATCTTTCCTCCCCCAAAGCTTTCCCTTAAATAAAAAAAGCATAATGAAGCAAAAAAGAACCACATGTTAGATGAGTCTGAAAATGTATGTCTTATTCTGCACTTTATCTAAGAGGTGGGAAGCATAAGCCTCATCATCTGTCTTCTAGAGTGTTTGGTCATTGCACTGATCAGAGGTCAACTTCTCTTTCTGCAAACACTGTGGAGGGCTTTTTTGAACATTACTAAATTTCCTTCCCTTCCCCTTTCATGTAAGAATTCAATTTAAGGTAAAGTAATAAATTAATATCAAGCTTCCCCTTCATAAAACAGCTAGTTTTAAGCATTATGGAGTGCAATTTACAAAGACACCAATTGAAACAACATTTCTCAAAAGTGACATTTAGAAACATGTCCCTAAGTTAGTAAGAATTCAGGGTGAGGGGGCAGCTAGGTGACTTGAAGTGAGAACCAGGCCCAGAGATGGGAGGTCCTGGGTTCAAATCTAGCTTCAGAATCTTCCTAGTTGTGTGACCCTGGGCAAGTCACTTAACTCCCATTGCCTAGCCCTTATGGCTATTCTGCCTTGGAACCAAAACACAGTATTGATTCTAAGATGGAAGGTAAGGGGTTAAAAAAAAAAAAAAAGAATGTAGGTTGATAAGTCAGTTGACCCATGTACATCTAGCTCCCTGGGTCCACCACCTCCCCCATTTATTTACAGTTGTAAACATCTTTTCTTCAGGTTTATGACTGATGTCAGTGATTTAGTCCTATTAGATGAGATAAGTACTGTTCTTATCTGCATTGGCCTTTAACCTGTATTCCTGGAATCACAAAGGTTTGCTGGTTTTTTTTTCCAAACACTGAACCTGTGACAGATCTGGGGAACTTTCAGTGTGGAAACTTCATCAATCCATCATTTCAATCAATAAAAAAGACCTTATTCAACACCCTGATCAAGTCACTAAGGTTGCTTCAGTTTTTTCATCTATAAAATGGAGATAATAATAGCACCTACCTCCAAGGGTTGTTGTGAGGATGAAATGAGACCAACATATACATAAACGAACTTTCTCTTTAACTTAAACTCTTAAAGAGTAACCTGGAGCACTAAGAGGTTAAGAGACTTGCCTAGATTCACAGTCAGCACATATTATGTAAGAGGCAAGACTTGAACCAAGGCCCTTCAGACTCCAAGCCCAGAACTATACCACATCATGCTGCTGTCTTTGATTATTATTAGGTTACAGTTTATTGAGATCATATAATATTATCACAGCTTACACAACATTGTATATTAGATAATATGTAGTATATATTATTTAATACATGATCTATATTTTTAGCTCCTATGTAGTCCTTTTTTGTTTCCATACCCTATCTCTGATAAATAAATCATACACTATACAATTAAAAAACATAAAATTTCCCCAAGCCCTTACTTTCTGTCTTAGTAACAACTCTGAGAAAGAAAGGAAAGGGCTTGATAAAAGCAGGGTTAAGTGACTTACTAAGGATTACACAGCTAGGAAGTATCTAAAGCCAAATTTGAACCCAGGTCTTCCTGATTCCGGACCTGGCTCTCTATCCACTGTGCCATCTAGCTACCCTTATATGACACAATTTTTGATACGAGGTATTTAATATACTTAAATGGAGTGTTTTACAGTTTATAAAATGCTTTCACATATATTCTTTTTTGAGTTTTATAACAATTCTATGAGACAAGTAGAGTAGGTATTAAAAATCATGTGAGGGGACAGCTAGGTGGCTCAGTGGATTAAGAGCCAGACCTGGAGATGGGAGGTCCTAGGTTCAAATTTGACTTCAGATACTTCCTAGCTGTGTGACCCTGGGCAAGTCACTTAATTCCCATTGCCTAGCCCTTACCACTCTTCTGCCTTAAAACCAATACATAGAATTGATTCTAAGGCAGAAGGTAACGGTTGTTTAAAAAAAAAAAAGATGAAATAATGTATATTATCTTCCTAATTTTTTGTTTTGTTTTGACACAACCTGGGTTTTCACGGGCATTGGGAATTCCTGATGAGGAAACTCCCTCTTCTAAACTTGCTTTGCAACTTCAGTCATATAGTTGTCTGGGGCCCTGAGAGGTTAGACTACTGGCCTATTTTATAGGTGTGCAAAATGGGGCTAGGAGGGCTTAAGAATGGTCCAGACACTTAAAATTGGTATCACAACCTAGGCTGGAACCCAGGTCTGCTAATACCAAGTTCTCTCCCCATTTAAATTTGTGTTAATGGTAACAATGATTCAAAGCATGTCAATACTTTAATTATGAAGGCTCCTAAAAAATTCTTAACAGTTGATAGGGGTGTGGGGCATGTAGTAATGATGAGCAGATTAATCTTTTAAAGAACGACATGAGATAATGAAGAGTGAAATGAGTAGAGCCAAGAGAACATTATATACAACTTCAGATTTAGTATTTACAGAATAACTTGTGAATAACCTCCAGGGAGTAAACTGAGAAGTGGAAATATGAAAGACATGATCTATATCTTTTGCTAGATGATGTTTTCTATGGTGGTAGATGTAGTCAAGTCTTAAGAACCCTTTTTTTTTTTCTTATTTAGGCAACCCTTGGCTACAACATCTGTCCCAAGCCTCTATGTAACCTGACAGTTGTTTCTCTTTGGATATATCCTCTAAGTTATAGAGTCCCAAATTCTTTAGTTTGAGGGAAACTCCCATTGTTGGTGTTCTTAGAGTCTTGGAGCTGAGAGGCTCTGTGTGGTTTCTGTGTATGAGTCTGTGCACTGACCATTAAGAACATTGTCTCCCTTGTTCTGATTAAAGGTGTTCTTTTGTAACTGCTTTGGGGGTTCTGTTGTTTTTTTTTTTCTGGTTGACAGAAGGATGGTGGGAAGAGAATAGAGAATGACTTTGTCAGATCTCCTCTTTGGAAAGATCATTTTGATAGCTGAGTGGAGGATGAACTGGGATGGAAGAGAGACTTGAGAGAGGAAGGCCAGCCAGCAGACAACTATTGTAATAAATAGTCCAAGTGTGAGTACCTGAAACTGAGTGGTGGCTGTCAGAGGAGGGAAGAGGGTATATGTGAGAGATGTGAAGGAAGAAACAACAGGGCTTGGAGAGAGATACGGGTTTGGGGGTGATAGAGAGTGAGGAGCAGAGACTGACACTGAGATACTAAACCTGGACGACACCAGGATGGTGGTGCCCTGGATGGCAGTAGGGAACCTAAGAAGGGAGGATATGGGGATGACAGGAAGATGAGTTAGGTTTTGGATATACCAAGTCTATAGAATATCAAGGGACCTGTTTAAAGTCCCCCATAAACTGTCTCCTTCCTGTCTTTATAGTTTTCACATGCTTTCAGCCCCTTATGAACTCTATCCTATTAAATATGGGTCTTCACATAGAACACTCTATCTCTGAACATTAGGTTTTTGCACTTGCTTTCCCATATTCCTGGAACGCTCTCCTTTCTCACATTTGATTTTGACAACCTGAATAAAACAAAACTACCAAAGTAGTAATAATAAAGACTCTTAGAGTAGGGTCAGGGAGATTATAATATGGGATTTGACTCAGTGCCAGAGTACTGGGGTATCCAATCAAATACAGAGAAGAAAGTAGTTAAATAGTCTTTTTATCTTTTATTAAACCCTTCTTCAGTCTTAGAATCTCTTTTAATTCTAATCTTTTAATTAGAATATTACAAGGCAGAAGAGTGGTAAGGGATAGGCAATTGGGGTTGATAGCCTTATTTTAAGAAACCTTTAATCACCCATGGATCATCTTAGATAGGACAAGCAGATGCCAAATATTAATTACCCTTTTTGTCTTCTTAGTTTCACTTATTATATATCTAAGCCATTCCTAGATATTCTAGCCACTGGCTATATATTCTTTCCCAAGCCTCTAAGTTAGCCAATTAGTTGTCCTTCCTTTCCTATACTCCCTAAAGCTATGATGGTGAACCTATGGCATATGTGCCAAACATAGCACCCCTCTCTGTGGGCATGCATGCCATTGCCTGCCAGAGTTAGTTACTAGAAAGGCAGAGGGGACTTGGGTGGAGCTATTCCTTTCCCCCTCCACCAGTCCTCCCTGCTCCTCTGTCCAGCAGCCCAATGGAAGCACTTACTCCTTTCCCTGAACAGAGCACTCAGGCCACTTTCCTCCTTCTCTTCCTCCCCTGTCTGGGGTAAGGTGGTGGTGATGGGTGGGAAGGTGGCATTCAGTCTTGGGGGGGGGGTGGGAGGGGGACATGGCATGCAGTCTCTAAAAAGTTTGCCATCACTGCCCTAAAGCATATAGAAGACCCCAAGTTCTTACTGGAGTATTCTTTCACATCAGTGTATTTATGGTTTTATTTTGGGGTTCTGGTATGCATGAGTATGCTCTTACAACAATGATCATCAATATGGAAGTGTGTTTTGCATGACAATAAAAATATTTAAAAAATGAATAAATTAAAAAAAAAAGACAAAGACTCCAAGTTCTTTAGTTTGATGAAAATTCCCATTTTTGGTGTCTTTTCCAGAGACAGTGTTCCCAAGAGCTTGGCTCTGTCTGGTGTGTATTGGCTCTCTGTGGTGGCCATAAGAACACTGTTTCCCTTGTGCTTACTAAAAACGTGTTCTTTTATAATTGCTTTGATGGTTCTGTGTTATTTTAGGTTGACCGGGTTAAGAGACTTGCCTTGGGTCACACAGCTAGGAAGTGTCTAAGGTCATATTTGAACTTGGGACCTCCCACCTCCAAGCCTGGTGCTCTATCCACTGAGAAACCTAGCTGTTCCAGTTAAATAGTCTTTTGAAAAAGTATGGTGTGGGGGCAGCCAGAGCACATAAATCCACAGAAACTTGAGAAAGGCTGCAATGTTCAGAGGCTAGAGTGGCTAGGGAATGGGGTTTTTGTTCTTATGTTTGATTGTCCTCTTTTAAGTTTTGATAGACCTCAGGCAAAGGATGACTGTGGGAAAGAAGCAAGACCAATTCATCATAGCCATAGCTGCCTCTGACAAGTCCTCAATTCTCTGCTTATTTCAACACTCAACTCAAATCTTCCTAGTCACTCCTCCTGTCTTCCCTCTAAGATTACCTTCCATTGCCACTGCATGTATGCTGCATGTCTAATTATACGGTTTTCTGCATATTGCCTCCTCTGTTAGAATGTGAGGTGTTTGAGAGCAGGAATCTGATTTTTGTCTTTCTTTATTACCTCTAATGCTTTTCACAGAGCCAGTCACAGAATAAATGCTTGCTGACTAACTAAAGAGTTAAAAAAAAATCAATCACATAGACAATGTATGCCTAACTCTATACCTACCTTCCCATCTATGCCTATTGATTCCTAGGGAGAGCTATGTTTTTCATACTCATCCATGTAGTATAGCCAATCAGCACTCAGGGTAAGGGTTATTCATATCCCTCTCAAGGATATAGGATCAGTGTCTCGATTGATTGTGCTAAGAGCAATGTTCACCTTTTGTGTGGGGGAGCTGCCATCTTTAAAACAGAACAAAGGCCTCATGTTTAACTTGGTTAAGTAACCAGGTTCTTCATGGTCACACCCTCTCCACAAACTTTCAAGCTAAATAAATGTTAGTTTTGAGAAACAGTGTGGCCAAGTGGTTAGATAGCATGTTGGCCTTGCAGTCAAAGTGGGTTTGAATTCTGCTTCAGATAATAGTTGTGTGACTCTGGGCAAGTCACCTAACCCTGGTGAACCTCACTTTCCTCACTTGCAAGATGGAGACCAGATGTCTTTATCTGATAGGGGTTGTTATGAAGATCAATCAAAATCAAGTATATGCCTAAAGTACATTATGTTAGAAGTTACCTATTGTTTATTATCACTAACTATGGTAGTAAGATAAAAATACACTGAAAAATAAGATATATAACATGCTAAATAAAAATAACTATAATAATAATTAATAAACATCATCTTAACTGCAATTAAGCAGGAAACCAATTAGCCCTGAGCCTCCTTTTACAAAGATATAGGTTGGCAGATCCAGGACATTTGTAAAGAATGAATCCTGTAATTGTTGTATCTGGGTCCTATACCTTATCTGAGAGGAAATAGGAGGCAAATCCAAACCAATATTTTGGCTTTTATATTTAGCATGTGTTTGGAAGCTGGGGCAGGCAGAGAGAGCCTTGTTTAAAGCTTCTGAGACACTATGCAAAAGACTTTGTTATATAATGTGTCCTCTAGTCCCTATTGGTACTCAAATCCTAAAGCCTCAACCCTTCTGAGTTCAGCTCAATTCTTAGGTTCTGCATGAATTTTCTTTTTTATGACTAGGCCAATCTATAGGGATCTCCCTCTCTCTGAAATTCTGCCTGGGTTCATGGTCTATTTATGTTTGGATGAGTATTGGCAGTTTAACTTTAAAATCTGGCCATCTGCACAGAATTTACACATTTCCTCTTTTAATTCCAGTGCCTTTCCTCTGTTAATTATTTCCTCTTGTATTACTTGCTTTATATATATTTGTTTGCATGTTGTCTCCTCCATTAGGCTGTAAATGAGGACAGTGACTGTCTTTTGCCTCTTTATGTATCCCTAACTCTTAGTACAGTACCTGACACACAGCAAGCACTTAATAAATTTTTACTGATTAACTGATGCATTCTGCTTTCTGTAGCTACACCTACTTTTATTTTTAAAATGTTTTATTTATGCTTTTTTCTTTTTACTTATCCTTACTTCCAATGATTCCTTCTCTTTATCTTCAGCCGCTATTTGGTTCTCTTTTGTGGCCTTGTGACAAATAGGTATTTTGTCAGAAAATGCCATTTGCTTTCTATATTCCACCACCTGTTTCACCAACATCCATAATGTCATAATTGGACAATTCATTGATCAGAGTTCTAAAGTCTTTCTTTTTAAAAAATCCTTAATTTCTGCCTTTGAATCAATATTAAGAATTGCTTCTAAGGCAGAAGAGCAGTAGGTGCTAGACAACTGGAGTTAAGTGACTTGCCCAGGGTCACACAACTAAGAAGTGTCTGAGGCCAGATTTGAACCTTTGATTTGACCTTTTTTCTGTCTCCAGGCCGAGCTCTCTATCCACTGAGCCACCTAGCTTCCCCGGAAAGTCTTTCAGTGTTGTTTTCTTTGACATTATTATAGTTATATTACCACTTTTCTTAGTACCAGAATTCTCTTACTCGGACATTTTTCTCTCTCCATCCAGCCATCATATCACTCAGTGTTCTGAGGACTTAAGAGGCTTTTATCATATAATGAAGTAAATACTTGGCTCCTGTTTAAGTGTAGGTGTTTTTGAGTGCCCCATGGTAAGTTAAGCAATTTTAAATTGCTTCCTAGAACTGCAAAAGGGAGGAGAGTTTGAATCAGCGATGATTATATTTCTGTTCTCCTTTGGTTAACAATGCAAAGTAGTCACCACCTTAGTATCCTCACACCTTCTCTGGGATCCTTTGGGGCAGGGGACAGAAGACCAATATGCACTTTTAATAGGTGATACAGGTTAGCTCACTTTGAATAATAATAAAGTAATAATAAGTCAACTCCTTTTCTTTTACATGTGAAGTAAAAGGGGCCTGAGGAGATGAAGGGATTTGGAGAAGGTCACAAATCATTAAGTAAATGGTAGAATCAGGACTAAGATCTAGTTCTCCTAATTTCCAGTTTATTTATACTAGCTCTATAAAACCATTCCATACAGAATGCAACGGTATGTGATGCATGTGGGCCTCAGACTACAACTTATCCAGCTCTTTTTAAATCCTGTGCCTGTCTCAGAGGGAACTGTGAAGTTTCCCTTGCCACTACTGATGGAATGTTAGGCTATACTGTTGTCATCTAATTAGTAAGTTCCAACAATAACTCGAGCAGAACATTTCAGAAGCCCAGGAACTTTGTGAAATGCTGCATATCAGGGCAACAGCCAGGTGGCTGATAGAGCACCAGGTCTGGAGTCCAGAGGACCTGGGTTCAAATTTGAACTCTAACACTTCCTAGCTGTGTAACCCTGGGCAAGTCACTTAACCCCCATTGCCTAGCCCTTACACTGTTCAGCTTTGGAACCAATAATTAGTATAGATTCTAAGACAGAAGGTAAGGGTTTTTTAAAAAAAGGAATAGAAAGGATTTAACTAATTGGATGCAGGAAGAGAGCAAAGTGTTATTGATGATTATGATATTTTAAGCCTGGATGACTAGGAGCATATTAAGGATATTAACAAAATTAAGCTATTTAGCCCAGGTTTTAGGAGGAAGAAGAATGCATTTTGTACATATTGAGAATTTGGTGAATCATCCAAGAAGAGGTATCTGACAGGTAAGTTGAAAATAGGACTGGGTCAGTTTTAGAAGCAATTCCTTCAGTTTTGCTTTTCTTAGTTCCTTTCTTGCTTTTGGGCTATTTGGAACAGAAATGGTCTTCTTGGATAAACTCTGCTCCCTTGAGTGAGACACAGGCTAGGTGACTGAGGCTTTGGATGGCCTGGTAGAACTGTCATTTGTATCCTTGCTTCCTTTGTGAACCTGGGTATGATGAGCATCTTTGTATGAATTAAGTCAGTGGTATATATGTAATCAATAAATCCTATAAGTAGATTTAAGAACTATGGGGCTGTATCCCTATTTCTTGAGATCTAGAACTGAACTGTGTCTCAGTGTTTCCTGTTTCCAATATATCCTCCACATAGCTGCCAAAAGAATCTTCTTAACATTCTAGTCTAACTTGTTATCACCTCTTATTCAAGAATCTTTAGTATATGCTTGCTGAACCTGACTGGCTTCATCACTGTCTACTTATAGAAATAAACTCGGCCTGGCACTTAAAAGTCCTCCAAAGTCAAACCACTTTTCTCAGCCAAAATGGGCTAACAGTTTTCCAAATTACATGAGTCCTTCCTCCTCCATACATTTGAACACTTATACAACCTCACCCACACTTCTGTGAAAATATACTAACATACCATCCTTGATTATTGCATATGGACTAAGTTGGCCTGACCTCATTTCTATTCTTATATTTCTTAGAGAACATTGTTTACCTTTCTTCTGTGCCTTTATCTTGAGGCAGCTATGTGGCTCAGGGAATGGATTAAGAACACTGGGCCTAAAATCAGGAAGACCTGAGTTCAAATCTAGATTCAGATGCTTACTGGCTGTGTGGCCCTGCCCTGGGCAAGTCACTTAACTGTGTTAGCCTTAATCCATTGAAAATGGAAATAGCAAACAACTCTAGGATCTTTGCCAAGAAAAACCCACAGACGGTATAGTCCATGGGATCATGAAGAATTAGACAAGCCTGAACAACAATACCTTTATCACGTTAAAGATTTTTTAAAAATTTAAAAAATATGGGGCAGCTGGGTAACTCAGTGGAGTGAGAGTCAGGCCTAGAGACAGGAGGTCCTAGGTTCAAACCCGGCCTCAGCCACTTCCCAGCTGCGTGACCCTGGGCAAGTCACTTGACCCCCATTGCCCATCCTTACCAATCTTCCACCTATGAGACAATACACCAAAGTACAAGGGTTTAAAAAAAAATTTAAAAAATAAATTCTTGCCTTCAGTCTTTGAATCAATACTACATATATGGCAGAAAAGCTATAAGGAATAGATAATGGGGGTTAAGTGATTTGCCCAGGATTTCACAGCTTCAAAGTGTCAGACAATTCTGGATCTGGTTTGAAGAAAACCTAGATTTCCTGGCTCCCACACAGGTAGAAGATATTGGAGCTAGTTCAGTTCTCATGAGCTGATTGTTAAATTTTCAGTGTGAGCATTTATACCTCAGAAATGGACAAACTAAAAGTCAGAGATTCTAATTTGTTAATTGTTTTGTTAATAATTTAGATTTAAGTGAAAATGTTAATAATGCAGCCCAAACTTAAGTGTTGTATATTTCTGGAGAGTTGGTTATTAAACTTTCATCAGCACAACTGAACTCCTGAACCTCTTAGTCCTGAGACAATGGGCAAGTAAGTTGCCCAATTGCCCTGAATCTTATTTTCTTCTGCAAAATGGAGATAATGATGGGTGGATAACTAACTCACAGTGTTGTTGTGAGCCAAACAGTTGAAAATGTACATGAAGGGCCTTCTAAATGTTAGTATTAGAATCATTATTTTGAATCATAATACTTCTCTATTCCCCTCTATTGACTTAAAGGGTTGCAATGTGGCACAATGGGAAGTATACTGGCCTTGCAGTCAGGATAAAACTGGGTTCAAATCCTGTTTATCACTTGTGTGACTTTGGGCAAGTTTTTTCCTTGTAAAATGGGAATACTTGTAGCAACTTTTAAAGAGTTGTTGTGGGTTTCAAATGAAATAATACATGCAAAGTGCAGTATAAACATCGTTATTATTACTGCAATTCCCTTGAAGTCAGAGACTGTTTTCTCCCCTCACTTTTGTATTACCAGTATCTAGAAAAATGCCTGATTTGTAACCCATAAATATTTTAAAAATGGAACTGAATATTTTCAATTTCAACTGTAGAGGTAAGGAAACAAAGTTGAAGAGAAATGATGGCATTTAGTTGAGCAATAACTCTTAGGGGGGACATGACAATGACTTAGACCAACTCAGTAACTGTTTCTTCTATAGGTCCACACCCCTGACATTTAGTGGAAGAGAGTCAGTGCTTCCACTTCACACTCCAGATGCTGCAGAACCATGGGTCTGTGACTTACATGTGCCAGACTGGAGCCCTAAGCCCAGAGCTGCTGAAAAAATTAGCAAGTAAAAATAAACATTGGATGTAGAAATTAGGAGTCTTGGCTTCTACTCCTAGTTCTGCCACTTAACCTCAAAGGGCTTTTATTAGCCTTTTCAGCCAGCTGAGTTGGGAAGACTAAGTGATGTTTAAGGCTCCTATCAGATTTAATATTCATTGATCCAACAAGCTTATTTTGGTGAGGGGGGCCTTGACTAGGGAGGTATATAGCACAAACTTGAGGATGCTTCTGTCATGTTACTAAAGCATATGTTACAGTGTTTTGTAGGACATAGATAAAAAGTTACTTGGACTTTGCCAGTTTTCGGTGAATGGTTGATCAAACCTTTGATTGCACTGTATAGTTTATAAGAATGATTATGGTTGTATTATTCATTGTGTTTAGACCTCAGCTTGAGTACAATGTTACATGGGGGCTCACTGAACTTGGGAAGATGCAACCATTTATGTAATAATAACAAATAGATGCAAACATATGTAATATTACACATAACATAATATAGTTATATACATGATATATTATTGTGAAGGTAAATATATTAGTAGATAGGTGCAAACAATATGTATACATATACTTTAGCAAAGATATAAGAAAATACAGCAGCATGTGTATATATATACATATATTCACAAATATATCTACATTTAGGGCTATTTATGAAAAATATTAACACTGAATAAGGATGTATAAACTATGGGCTGTTTTATTCTGAAAAAAAATCTCATTTTGAAAACTTTAAATGTATACTCTCTGGAACAGAGAGTTCATTTAAGTGCTTAATAATGCTTATTGACTATTAGAAAGAAAACAAATTGAGAAAACCAATAAGCTTGTGATTTATTTTCCTGGTTTTCTGTGTGACCTTGGGTAAGTCTTGCTTTCCTATTCTAAAAAATATAGGGGTTGGCCTGGATGAACTCTTCTCTTGGAGTTCTAGAATACAATTCCATAATTCTCAGATTCCTCTTAACTGGAAATCTAGGATCTATGATTCTTCACTTCCACTCTCTTTTTATGCTTCCCCTTCTTTGACAGAGGAGTACAAAGGAGATCATTTATTTCGGTGACCTTGAACAAGTCACAATCTGCCTCAGTTCCTTCACCTGAAAAATTTCAATACCAGCTAAGTAGTTTTTTTAAAATGAAAGCTTCCTCATTTTTTCCCCAACATCCTATTGTGAGGAATTTATTAACCTAGCATTTATTAAGCGCCTATAAGGAGCCAGGTAAATGGCCTTCTTAGCCACCACGCCACTGTTTCCATCAAAATATGACACGATTCCCATTTTATAGCTCAGAAAACGGAGGCAGAACGCTTTGTTCCAAATCACCTTGAACTCTCCTAAGCAGGGCTGGGTTACCCCCAGGTCCCTTCCACACTGCGCAGTCCAGCCGGACCACGACCTCTCGAGGTTCTCTTTCTTCTACATCCTGCGACTCACCAAGAGCTAGTTCTCTCTCGGACCGTTCTCGCCACCCCTGCTTCCTCCCTTCTCTTGCCTCCCGCAGTTCCACCGCGGTGAGGTCACGCGGGGGACGTCACGGGGTTGTGACGTCACTGAGGGGCGGGGGGACTCGGGAGAGGAAGGGGGCAGGGAGGGGGTGGCCCCTCCGCCCCCCCTCCCCCGGCCGGGCCGCGGCGCCTGCGCAGTGGGTGCGGCGCGGGAGGAGGAGGGAAAGGAGAAGGTGGAGGCGGAGGTCTGGAG